>NW_025808672.1:0-1358 GCF_022045245.1 Lucilia cuprina
CTAGTCTATGTCTAGTCTATGTCTAGTCTATGTCTAGTCTATGTCTAGTCTATGTCTAGTCTATGTCTAGTCTATTTCTAGTCTATGTCTAGTCTATGTCTAGTCTATTTCTAGTCTATGTCTAGTCTATGTCTAGCCTATGTCTAGTCTATGTCTAGTCCATGTCTAGTCTATGTCTAGTCTATGTCTAGTCTATTTCTAGTCTATATCTAGTCTATGTCTAGTCTATGTCCAGTCTATGTCTAGTCAATGTCTAGTCTATGTCTAGTCTATTTCTAGTCTATGTCTAGTCTATGTCTAGTTTATGTCTAGTCTATATCTAGTCTATGTCTGGTCTACGTCCAAGTCTATGTAAAGTTTATGTCAAGTCTATATCAAGTCACAATTGATGTCGTATCGTTGTATGTCATAAAATTTTTTCAAATAACATTTTTTGATAAAAAAACAAATCAATAATAAAAAATTACAATATACTACGAAGCAACCGTACAACACCGATTGTGAATTGGACATATAATCATCATTATTATTGTAAAATTATTTTAAACTATTCTTAACTAAAAAGCTTCTAGTTTAAATTACAAACAAAACGCCAAGATAATTCTAGTAATTTGTCAGAAACAACAAATAAGTCAAACATCAAAAAATCATAATAGATTAGAGAATGTAATAAATGTTAATGACATTATTTTATTATATTCAATTAAACAATGTGTGTTAATAAGTGTTTGATGGTAAATATTTATTAAAAAAAAAAAAAAAAAAACTTTTATTGATTTTAGTTTTCTGAGAACATTTATGCCTAGAATTTTTTGGTGTTTTTGCGATTTATTATTAACAAAATAAATGCAAATATCATAGTGATTGAATAACGTCAATGAGTTTTGTTAGTTTTAGGTAAATAATTATAATAATAATATATGGCTAGTTAACAAAACCATAAAAAATGGCAAAAAAAACGAAGAATTGTTATTACATTCTAATACAGTTATCGGAAAATTTATTGACGATAAAATCTTAAACAAACAAATGGAGTTTATTTTTTACATTCATAGTAATGATGATATCATTTTAGGAAAATAAAAAAAAATGTAATTAATACTTTCAGTATAAATATTGCAAATGAGCAAAAAACATATTGCAAAAAAATCAATATGAAATAAATGCGTATATAAAAGTAATGTTTTAATATTTTTATTATTTATTCGAAATTTATTTAGTTTATGTCTTGTCAATGATTAGTCGATGAGTAGTCTATATCTAGTCTATGTCTAGTCTATGTCTAGTCTATGTCTAGTCTATGTCTAGTCTATGTCTAGTCTATGTCTAGTCTATGTCTAGTCTATGTCTAGTCTATG
>NW_025808673.1:0-2540 GCF_022045245.1 Lucilia cuprina
AAGGTTCCGATATGGTTGTGAATAACTTTGACAGTTTTCATGCTATGACAGTCATTTATGCATCATTTTAAAGCATTATGATTATGCACCATTTTAAAGCATTAAAATTGCCATTTGTTTTGTTATATAATTTATTGCATAATGTATTTTTAGAAAATGGCCAATCGGATAGATCGGTAGAATTATTTTTCCAGGTTTAAAAAGGCGGTTATTTAAGGTTCCGATATGGTTTTGAATAACTTTGACAGTTTTCATGCTATGACAGTCATTTATGCATCATTTTAAAGCATTATGATTGCACTTTAATTTGGTATATCATTTGTGGCATAATGTGTACGTCTAAAAAATGGTCAATTTGAAGGATGGGTAGAATTGTTGTTCTATGTTTAAAAACGCTGTGATTTGAGGTTCCGATATGGTAGCAAATAACTTTGACAGTTTTCATACCAGAACAATCGTTTATGCATCATTTTAAAGCATTACAGTTGCACTTTGTTTTGGTGTATAATTTGTGGCATAATGAATTTAAAAAAAAAATGGATAGATCGGTATATTTATTGGTACAGGTTTAGAAATGCGGTAATTTAAGGATCCGATATGGTTGCAAATATCTTATCTTTAGAAAAAGGCCAATTGGATAGATCGGTAGAATTATTTTCCCAGGATTAAAAAGGCGGTAATTTGAGGTTCCGATATGTTTGTGAATAACATTGACAGTTTTCACGCTATGACAGTCATTTAGGCATCATTTTAAAGCATTATGATTGCATTTTAATATGGTATATCATTTGAAGCATAATGTGTGTTTTTACAAATTGGTCAATTTGATTGATCGGTAGAATTATGGTTCTATGTTTAATAAACGCAGTAATCTGAGGTTCCGATATGGTTGCAATTAACATTGGCAGTTTTCGTGCTAGGACAATCGTTTATGCACCATTTTAAAGCATTAAAATTGCCATTTGTTTTGGTATATAATTTATTGCATAATGTATTTTTAGAAAAAGGCCAATTGGATAGATCGGTAGAATTATTTTCATAGCTTTAAAAAGGCGGTAATTTGAGGTTCCGATATGGTTGTGAATAACTTTGACAGTTTTCATGCTATGACAGTCATTTATGCATCATTTTAAAGCATTATGATTGCACTTTATATTGGTATATCATTTGTGGCATAATGTGTTCGTCTAAAAAATGGTCAATTTGATGGATCGGTAGAATTGTTGTTCTATGTTAAAAAACGCTGTGATTTGAGATTCCCATATGGTTGCAAATAACATTGACAGTTTTTATGCCAGGGCAATCGTCTATGCATCATATTAAAGCATTACAGTTGCACTTTGTTTTGGTGTACAATTTGTGGCATTATGAATTTTTACAAAAATTGGATAGATCGGTATATTTATTGGTACAGGTTTGGAAATGCGGTAATTTAAGGCTCCGATATGGTTGCAAATATCTTTTATAGTTTTCATGTTATAGCAGTCGTTTATATATGTTTTTATTGCATTATAGTTGCCATGCCAAATATCATTTATAGTTTTCATGTTATTGCAGTCGTTTATATATCCTTTTATTGCATTATGATATGTCAATTAGACATCATTTTAAAGCATTATGATTGCACTTTAATATGGTATATCATTTGTAGCATGATGTGTGTTTTTACAAATTGGTCAACTTGATAGATCGGTAGAATTATTGTTCTATATATCAAATGCATTAATCTGAGGTTCCGATATGGCTGCAATTAACTTTGGCAGTTTTCGTGCTTGGACAGTCGTTTATGCACCATTTTAAAGCATTAAAATTGCCATTTGTTTTGGTATATAATTTATTGCATAATGTATTTTTAGAAAAAGGCCAATTGGATAGATCGGTAGAATTATTTTCCCAGGTTTAAAAAGGCGGTAATTTGAGGTTCCGATATGGTTGTGAATAACTTTGACAGTTTTCATGCTATGACAGTCATTTACGCATCATTTTAAAGCAATATGATTGCACTTTAATTTGGTATATCATTTGTGGCATAATGTGTACGTCTAAAAAATGGTCAATTTGAAGGATGGTTAGAATTGTTGTTCTATGTTTAAAAACGCTGTGATTTGAGGTTCCGATATGGTTGCAAATAACTTCGACAGTTTTCATGCCAGAACAATCGTTTATGCATCATTTTAAAGCATTAAAATTGCCATTTGTTTTGGTGTATAATTTGTGGCATAATGAATTTAAAAAAAAAAATTGGATAGATAGGTATATTTATTGGTACAGGTTTAGAAATGCGCTAATTTAAGGCTCCGATATGGTTGCAAATATCTTTTATAGTTTTCATGTTATAGCAGTCGTTTATATATCTTTTTATTGCATTAGAGTTGCCATTTGTTTTGGTATATAATTTATTGCATAATATATTTTTAGAAAATGGCCAATTCGATAGATCGGTAGAACTATTTTCACAGCTTTCAAAATCGGTAATTTGAGGTTCCGATATGACTGCAAATAACATTGACAGTTTTCACGCTGTGATAGTCATTTAGACA
>NW_025808674.1:0-1032 GCF_022045245.1 Lucilia cuprina
AAAATGATTCTGAGCCGATTGGGTAAAGGACTAATATTATTGTGCGTTACAAACATCAGCACAAATCCAATATACCCTTCCCACTAAAGTGGTGTAGGGTATAACAAGTAAGAGTTATATGTTCGGCTGTGCGGAATCTTATATACCCTTCACAATGGTGTGTTAGAAAAATAGTCAGTACCAAAAAGTCCTCATTTACATTACTTTTTTGGGGCTCAACATGCTTAAATTCATGTTTCTAGATTCAATAGAGTACCTTTTGAAAAATAAAAAAAGTACCCAAAAAATCTCTCATATGGGTTCTCATTCATAAAGTACCTTTTAAAAACAAAAAAGTACCAAAAGGTTCACCTTTTTCGGTTCTCATCTAATTGCGACTCTACTTAATACTTAATTTCATGCTTCCAGGTTCAATACTATAGAAAATTCACAAAGTACCTTTTGCAGAACGATTGATTTGTTTTCATCTAATCCGGGCTCTACACACTTAATTTCACGTTTCTAGGTTCATTATTATAGAAAACTCTATAATACGAAAAGTACCAAAAAGTTCCCTTTTATTTGTTCTTACCTAATTCCGAATCTACATACTTAATTTCATGTTCCTAGGTTCAATATCATATAATATTCAAAAAGTACCTTTTAAAAAACGAAAAAGTACCAAAAAGTTCCCTTTTATGGGTTCTCACCTAATTCAGACTCTACATACTTAATTTCATATTTCTAGGTTCAATATTAGAGAAAATTCATAAGTACCTTTTGTTAAACGAAAAAGTACCATAATTATGAGTTCACACATATGTTCTTGTCATATGCATGTAGGTTAGAGTGCTCCAAGCTTGTATGAAGGAATAAAATTTTATCCTACAGGCCGTCCTCCCCCCTAGAATTGTTCTATGGGTTATAAAAATAAGTCGTACAAAAAATTAGTTCAATATTATTACGTTAACTGGTGCCGCTACGGCTCTGAAGTTTGAAGATGCATTTACAAGGGGAAAATATGCAATTTTTTCAATTTTCATACAAGTTTTG
>NW_025808675.1:0-1665 GCF_022045245.1 Lucilia cuprina
GAACTAGAACAGAACTAGAACAGAACTAGAACAGAACTAGAACAGAACTAGAACAGAACTAGAATAGAACTAGAATAGAACTAGAACAGAACTAGAACAGAACTAGAAAATAACTAGAACAAAACTAGAACAGAACTAAATTAGAACTAAACTGGAATTGAATAAACTATAAACTATTTTTCTACACACAACTGTCTTTTCTTTGACGTGTAAATTTGGCAAATATAGTTTTTTTTTTGTTCCTCCTTGAATTTTTTTTAATAAAAACTAATAAAGACCTACTAAATATCAAAGATTTACGAACCCAAATTGCCAACAACTAGGGAACTGAAACAGAAAAAAAAAACAAAAATCTGTTATAAACTTAAACTAAATGCAGCTTTAAATGAATTTAAACAACAACAAACGGCAAAGTCACGCAATATTTGATAATATTTTTACTACAGAAGAGTATAAGTTAAAATAATAATATTTTTTTTTTATTTCTTGTCTATACTTTCAGTCATAACACCAGACTATAGCGTGACCGACGACGAAACGACCAAAACGTCAGCAACATATCAAAAAATATTGTTTTTCAACTGCTTTTTCTTTTCTTTTTTTTATTCGTTGACTGGCATAACAATATAAATATTTCAATAGCAACGAAAAAATTGCATATTTACAATAAAATTATGAAAAATCACACACAAAACTAGGTAAGTGTTAAAAAATCTTATAAATAAATCATATTTACAATCATCGAAACAACCATTCACTTAAACTCAGTTTGAATGAATGAATGAATGAATGAATGAATGAGTCTACTAACTATACATTCAGTCATTCATTCATGCATTCCTTGTATTGAGAATGTGGGAAGTCTAATAAAATATTTAAAAATATCAGTTTAGTAACAAAGAAAAATAAAACTCAAATTAATAATAAATTTATCGAAACACTTTAAAAACGCAAACAAACGCATTGAAATATCCTGTCTAAAGAAATGCAAATTTTCAAATTCATTTATTATTCAATAAAACATTTTTCAATTCCTTTCTGTTTTGCAGTGATTTGAGGGATTGTTGAGCTTTAATATTTAAGATTTTAAAATAAATTTTATTTTTTTCCATAAGATTTCATTCTTTTCTATTCATGCTAAGGGTAATTTTCTAAAGCCAACAACAAGTAATAACTATATAGGCAAATAAGGATACCAATTTAATTTTAAACACGCAGCAGTTTAAGAAAAAGTCCTACATATTTTTTTGTGGATTTTATGCCTTGAATTTGTGTGTATGTCTGTCTGTTTTCATACCGTTATGTATTTATGTTGATTATAGTGTTTTTTACATTGACCATGTGACCTTGAAAAAAATAAATTTGTTCTGATTTAAAATACTGCAGTTCGAAATGACACCCTTAGGAAGGTAAATAAATGCAAAAATATATTGCAAATTGCTGAGTGAAAAAAGTTGTTGTACAAAAACACATTCCACAGCGTTCAGATACTTTTGAAGCGTTTTCAGAAATGAACTAGATGTGAAATAGAAATTAAACAGAAGTGAACTAGAACTAAACTGGACCAGAACTAGAACAGAACTAGAACAGAACTAGAACAGAACTAGAACAGAACTAGAACAGAACTAGAACAGAACTAGAACAGAACTAGAACAGAACTAGAAC
>NW_025808676.1:0-2138 GCF_022045245.1 Lucilia cuprina
CTATAGTCTAGTCTATAGTCTAGTCTATAGTCTAGTCTATAGTCTAGTCTATAGTCTAGTCCATAGTCTACTCTATAGTCTAGTCTATAGTCTAGTCTATAGTCTAGTTTATAGTCTAGTCTCTATTCTAGTCTATACTCTAGTCTATAGTCTAGTCTGTATTCTAGTCTATAGCCTAGTCTATATTCTAGTCTATGGTCTAGTTTATAGTCTAGTGTAAAGACTAGTCTATAATCTAGTCTATAGTCTAGACTATAGAGTAGACTATAGACCCGACTTTAGACTAGACTATAAACCCGACTATAGACTAGACTATATACTAGACTGTAGACTAGATTAGACTGTAGTCTATACTATACTATAGACTAGACCGTAGTCTATACTAGACTATAAACTAGATTGTAGTCTATAGTAGACTATAGACTAGACTGTAGTCTATAGTAGACTATAGACTAGACTGTAGTCTATACTAGACTATAGACTAGACTGTAGTCTATACTAGACTACTAGTGTAGTCTATAGTGTAGTCTATAGTGTAGTCTATAGTGTAGTCTACAGTGTAGTCTATAGTGTAGTCTATAGTCTAGTCTATAGTCTAGTCTATAGTCTAGTCTGTAGTCTAGTCTATAGTCTAGTCTATAGTCTAGTCTATAGTCTAGTCTATAGTCTAGTCTATAGTCTAGTCTATAGTCTAGTCTATGGTCTAGTCTATAGTCTAGTCTATAGTCTAGTCTATAGTCTAGTCGATAGTCTAGTCGATAGTCTAGTCTATAGTCTAGACTATAGTCTAGTCTATAGTCTAGTCTATAGTCCAGTCTATAGTCTAGTCTATAGTCTAGTGTATAGTCTGGTCTATGGTCTAATCCATTGTATAATCTATAGTCTAGTCTAAGGTCTGCTCTATATTCTAATGTATAGTCTAGTCTTTAGTCCAGTCTATAGTCTAGTATGTAATCTAGTCTATAGCCTACTCAATAGGCTAGTCTAAGTAGTCTTACAAAGAAAACTTTCTCTTTAATAACATGTGTGAAATTATATTTTTCTAAATGATTCACATTTTTTTAACTTCTCATATTTAAATATAAATTCTTATTAAACTCTTTGTCATAAACTACACCCCTGCTTTGTAAAATTTTTATTTGTTTTTAATCACGTTATAAAAACATTTTCCTTTAATAACTGTGGGAAAGAAAAAAACTTTTCCTTTCATCATATCAAGCCAACATTCAAATTTTTATCAAGAGACAACAAAAGTTTCGGGAATTTCTTAGAAATTTTAATTTATACTTTCAATTTAATTAAGTCTGATGATGAGTTGTTCTCTTGAAACAAAGAATGATATTTATTTGGTGGAAAAAAGGAAAATAAAAGAACTGATTCTGATTCAAAAGAAATGTGGTTAATAAAACATTTCTTTGATAGAGACGAAAATAAGTATGCGTGAGTGAATTTATATGACAAACGTAATTTAAACGTTTCTTCAAGGAAAACAATTTTATACCAAAACTGTATAAAGTGTGGAGGCGTTACCAGAAGAAATTTATAAATATTTATTTTTTGTATTATAAGTAATGATGATGATATTTTTATGCTTGTAAAGAGCTTAATAATTATGATAATTTTAATACATATATATAAAAACAATATGAAACATGGAAATTATAAATAAATATTGAAAAAAGAAAGAAATCTTGTAGTATTGAATGTCCGTCCGTCTTTCGGTTGTGCATTTCTCGTTCGAAATACACAATCGAATATTTAACAAAAAAACTTTTAAATGCCGTTACGTGTTTTTAATATAAATACAACAAAATATGATAAACGAAAACACGCAACAACATGTATTTTCTGTCTTTTACTTATTTTTATTTGCATTTGTGCAAATTTGTACAATTGTTACGTACGCAAATAAAGTGTAACACAAATCTAAAAAAAAAAATAATAATAATTTTAGACTAGACTAGTTCACAGTTTATAGACCAGTTTATGGAATAGAATGTAGACTAGACTATAGACAAGACTATAGACTTGACTATAGACTAGACTATAGACCAGACTATAGACTAGACTATAGACTAGACTATAGACTAGACCATAGACTAGACTATAGACTAGACTATAGACTAGACTATAGACTA
>NW_025808677.1:0-1743 GCF_022045245.1 Lucilia cuprina
GTCTAGTCTATAGTCTAGTCTATAGTCTAGTCTATAGTCTAGTCTATAGTCTAGTCTATAGTCTAGTCTATAGTCTAGTCTATAGTCTAGTCTATAGTGTAGTCTACTGTCTAGTCTATTGTCTAGTCTATAGTCTAGTCTATAGTCTAGTCTATAATCTAGTCTATAGTCTAGTCTATAGTCTAGTCTATTGTCTAGTCTATTGTCTAGTCTATAGTCTAGTCTATAGTTTAGTCTACAGTGAAATCTGTGGTCTAGAGTTTAGTTTATTCTATAGCTTGTAGTATTGTCTATAGTCTTGTCTATAGCATAGTATAAAGTCTTGTCTATAATCGATTCTACAGTTTAGTCTAGTATGAACTATAAATCGAGACCGAAATTCTATTTTTATGATAACTTATATTCATTTTAAAGACAAACCTTAAAATAGCAGCTATATAACGAAAAAGGAATTATTTTTGGATATTTTGGGAAAAAATTTTCCGCCAATGACACCCACGTTGCGTATGTTATTAGTAATCATTGACTAATCTTTTTAACCATTTTTCCGGTAGGCAGTCTTCTAAATTTAGCAACATAAATAATAAAATTTTAATTCTAAATGCCAGAAAAAATAAATACAAAACACTTACTTTTCAAAAAAGGTCTTTATAGCTTTGTTATTAAAAATAAATTTAAAATATAAAGTCCAGCTCGTGGCAGTTATTTGTATAAGAATAATTCTTTAACAAATAATAATAAAGAACTTCCTTTTATTATACTCATATGTATGTATGTTGTTGTGACAGTAGCTGTGTGTTCAGTCATAAATATATTTTTAAAATAACATGCGTTAAGCTTTCATTGGATATACATACATTAATAATATATACACTTTATTGAGGTATTTATATTTATGCTGTCGGCCATTATGTACATAAAGTGTATTTTATTATCAGCAGCCTATAAGTATGCGTGCATGTGAGGTTTTATAAAGAAAACGGATTTAATTTCATCACAAACATAAAAAGGGATAAATTTTTTACTGTCTCCTTTTGTAGGAACAAGCAAGAGTTAACAATAAATGCTGGAACGCTAATGTTTTCCAAGAATAATACTTCATTATTTAGACAGTAAAGTATTGAATGCCAGTTTGACGTTGACCAGAAGATGAGAAGAGTTTTGTAATATTTGGTCATAAAATTTAATACAACTATTAACATTTTAAAGTAGCTTTTTGTGGTAAATGAAAAGCTTAAACCTATATATACGTATGTACAAATGTAAGTATTCATACACATATTTATTCATACACGTATTTATAACCGATGAGTTGAGGTTTATTCAATTGTTTTCGTTTTCCTTCTTATTAGGGCTGTTGTATTTGTTAACAGTGATATGGATTAATATTAAACCAAACAATGTAAATATATGTATACACAAAAGTTAACTTTGTATTTTAATACATAAATACACGAGTATTATTGGAATTTATGTAAGTATATCAGTACACACATATATGTGCACACACCTCGGTACGTATAATTTTAAGTTTGTTTACAGAGTGTATATAATCATATCAATACATAGTTAAGGACTGAGTTCAATTTAGTAGTTCAAAAATATTTACTACTTTTAAAGAAGAAGAGAACAGTGCTAGACTAGACTATAGAATAGACTATAGACTAGACTATAGACTAGACTATAGACTAGACTATAGACTAGACTATAGACTAGACTATAGACTAGACTATAGACTAGACT
>NW_025808678.1:0-1401 GCF_022045245.1 Lucilia cuprina
GTTCTAGTTCTGTTCTAGTTCTGTTCTAGTTCTGTTCTAGTTCTGTTCTAGTTCTGTTCTAGTTCTGTTCTAGTTCTAGTTCTGTTCTAGTTCTGTTCTATTTCTGTTGCAGTTGCAGTTCTGTTCTAACGTTTTTAAAGTAAAAATCTACATTATATTCTATTCCCAGTTTTTGCTTGAAAAAAAGAAATAGCAAAACAAAAATATTTCACATTGTGTTCACTAAATATTTATAATGAATATTAAAAATAAAAATCTTTATAAACATTTATTTATGAGTACAAAAACATTTTTATATGAGATTATTTTTTACATTTATATTCTATTTTAATTGCAATATTAATCTTAACTTTTATTTCCTTTTCCTTTTTATTTCAGTTTTTTTCATTAAAAATGCTCAATGCAAGTGAATGAATATATGTGTATGAAAGAAAGTGTATTGGACATATATATATGAGTGTGTGTTACAGGAAAGGGAAAGATGCTTAAATATAAAACTGCAGTTCGACAGGAAAACGCGTTACAAGTAAGTGTTATCTAGTTTATAATTAAAGCTTAAAAATTCTCATAAGATTATCTAGAACATAAAAAGTAAAAATAGACCTTTACAAATCCAATCATTCAAACTATTTTTTTTATAAACTTGCCTCTAATCGACTAAAAAAAAACAAAAAACTTAACGTTAACATCCAATTGACTCCTATTAAAACCGCCGGGATTTCCCATAATTTTTTTTTATTTATTTTATCGTTTTGTATTTGTTGTTGGCAGAAGTTATTTTATGACTTTGAATATGGCTTTTTAAGTCAAGATGGCTGCACTCATAAATCTATTATGTTGGCATAAACAGTTGAATCCTTTTTTTATATCCTCCTATTCTCCTTCGACAATTTCTGTGTTTTTATATCCGTTATGGTTTATACAGCTGTTATTATTATGATTATTGTTGTTGATTATTTGTTCTCTTATTTAACAATTAGTTTTTTGTGTTGCTATCGTTGCTAAATATAGAACAATGAATGAATAAATGACTGATGAAAATCGCAAATGATTGAAATATTTAAAGAAAAATATTTATCAAAATAATTAATGAATAGAAAAATAAATAGAAATGAGGAACAAATTTTAAATTAATACATTTTTTTAAAGTGATGAGTCCACACAAGGATACAAAACAAAAACTGAAGTAAAATTGAATTTGAACAAAACTAAAACTGAACAAGAACTGAAATAGAACTGAATTAGAACTGAATTAAAGCTAAACTAGAACTGAACTAGAACTAAACTAGAAATGAACTAGAACTAAACAAGAACAGAACTAGAACAGAACTAGAACAGAACTAGAACAGAACTAGAACAGAACTAGAACAGAACTAGAACAGAACTAGAACAGAACTAGAA
>NW_025808679.1:0-2042 GCF_022045245.1 Lucilia cuprina
TGAATTTATTTTTATCCAAAAAATTTTGTAAAAGTCTAATCACCAAATTCCCTATAAATTTTATTGCAATTGTGCTTTAAAATATATTTTCCAAAAATTACTCACTCTATTCTCCAAACAAATTTTCAAAAAAAAAAATCGAACTCACTATTTGAGTTACCTTTTTCTTTTTAAAATCCAAAATATTAAACATGTAATTTCTGAGCAATCATTTATTTTAAATTGCTTTACCCAAATTGTTTACCACTTGAAGTGTCACCGTGTAAAGTTCTCCAAAAAATACCTCTTTTTGGTTCACCCTTTTTTACTTCATGTATGTACCACTTTTTATTTTCGAGAAAAAAGTATACAAATTTATCAACTCCTGTCCAATCATTCGTTAAGTAACGTTTGTACCAAATTCTCCACCAAAAAATTACTATCTGGTAAAATTTCACAAACTCACCGTTTCCCCGCAAAAATACTTGTACTAGAAACCCTTGTTGTGTACCGTTTCCCTGAGACAGTTTTTTTGAAGAGTTTTTGTTGTTGAGACACCAGTATTTAATTGTTGCTGGATGCTATTCTGGCAAATTTTTCTTCTAGGCGAAGTAATGTGTTTTTTTTCTCGTATTTTATTACACCACTGTTTTCCTTGAAGAAATTCTGCGCTTTGTATTTATTTATTATTTTTTATTTTTTTTAAAACTCTACTTTTTTATCCGCAGATATTCAGTGCTATTTTATCTTATCACTCCACTTATATTTTATTGTTTAATATAATGTTTCAATTATCTATTTCATGTTGTTAACCGCACTTTTAGTTTCATTCTTTTTCCAATTTTATTTTTTCACTCTGCGTTTGCCTGAAGTTTGCTTAAAGTTGCCGGTATATGTATGTAAAGCCAAATGAACATACATATGTAAGTTGTGGAAACAATTGAAATTGAAACACTTGTTAACAAGTGTGAAGAGTATGACAATTTGTTATATGCTTCTGCGCATGTCCAAAAAAAAAATCCGCTATTTTCATTTATTTACTAGTGTTGGTACTTTTCAACAGAGATGGTACGTAAGGGATTTTTGTTGTTAGTGATATTCCCTAAGGGATTTTATTAAATTTGGACGTTATGTTCGAATTCTTGCTTGGATATGATTGTGAAGTAATTTTAATTAATTTTTTAGCACTTTTTAACGAATTTTATCAGAAATTAAACAATCGCTCTAAATATAAATTAATCACTGTACATAACCAATCAATTCTTTTTGATGAACCTTGTTGATTTTTCGCTTCGAAAAATAAATTTTCTGGGAAACACTTCTTCCTTCGCTTTACATACATATACCGGCAACTTCAAGCAAACTTCAGGCAAACGCAGAGTGAAAAAATAAAATTGGAAAAAGAATGAAACTAAAAGTGCGGTGAACAACATGAAATAGATAATTGAAACATTATATTAAACAATAATAAATAAAATATATGTGGAGTGATAAGATAAAATAGCACTGAATATCTGCGGATAAAAAAGTAGAGTTTTAAAAAAAATAAAAAATAATAAATAAATACAAAGCGCAGAATTTCTTCAAGGAAAACAGTGGTGTAATAAAATACGAGAAAAAAAAACATTACTCCGCCTAGAAGAAAAATTTGCCTGAATAGCATCCAGCAACAATTAAATACTGGTGTCTCAACAACAACAACTCTTCAAAGAAACTGTCTCAGGGAAACGGCACACAACAAGGGTTTCTAGTACAAGTATTTTTGCGGGAAAACGGTGAGTTTGTGAAATTTTACCAGATAGTAATTTTTTGGTGGAGAATTTGGTACAAACTTTACTTAACGAATGATTGGACAGGAGTTGATAAATTTGTATACTTTTTTTCTCGAAAATAAGAAGTCGTACATACATGAAGTAAAGTTGGAAACATTTTTTAGAAAAGTCTTTGTTCTCGACCAATTTAAGATAAAAAGGGTGAACCAAAAAGAGGTATTTTTTGGAGAACTTTACACGGTGACACTTCAAGTGGTAAACAATTTGGGTAAAGCAATTTAAAATAAATGA
>NW_025808680.1:0-1246 GCF_022045245.1 Lucilia cuprina
CTAGACTATAGACTAGACTATAGACTAGACTATAGACTAGACTATAGACTAGACTATAGACTAGACTATAGACTAGACTATAGACTAGACTATAGACAAGACTGTAGAGTAGACTATAGTAGTAGACTGTATTCTAGATATAGACTAGAATATAAACCAGAGTATAGAGCAGACTATAGACTAATAAAAATAACTATAATTATGTATATTAATATAATTTTATTTCCTGTTATAGTATTCATTCAGTCACTTAAAAGCTCCAAAAGTCAAATGCAGTCAAGTATACAGACAGTACATTTAGTTGGATGGAAATAGTACAACAGACTTATGTTGCTTACAAAACTATGTATGTATTTTAAACAATTCATACAGACAATAATAATAAACATTAAAAGCATAAATATCATAATATTAAATATTATTATAACATTTATTTATACATTTATTTAACAGTTTGTTAGTTATAGAGACTGCCCTATGTACTATGCATTTGTAGAATCATGGATGCTATCTAAGGAAGTAAGAGATATAGGGAAAGAACTATGAGAAAATATTTAAATTTTTTTATTTATTTTTTTTTTCAATAAACATATGGTATCCAGGTATTATTGTTTAAGTTCTGCTTTAATGCAATATACAGATACTTCAACTTCTAACCTGATTGTCTAGCTAAAGGTTGCAAATGTTTTTAGTGTCTGTGTGAGAATACATCTATATAAATGTCTAAGTAAGAGATAATATATTCAAGTATGTGTAAATTTTACCCAAAGCTATCGTTTGTTAATATTGTCAGCATATGTACATATAAACAAACTGTTCACAATTTCTCTTCCACCTCCTGGTGGTCCATTGTGTTAAAAATATATTCTTTTGCACTAAATAATTTTGAAACATATAAATTTTATGCACAAAATTTCATAAGGGACTTATCTAAAGAATTTTTATTATATTTTATATTTATAATAAATTAAAATATTTGGTTTATTATCATAATAAAAGTATGATTGATATTAATATGTAATATTTAAGATTTTTATATGCTTCAAAGTAATGTAAATAAAATAGGGAATTTTTAATATAGTAAGAGCATTACAGTAAAAAAGAAAATGTTCTAAAAAATAAAGCAATAATTATAAATCATACGCTCCGATGCCAAACTGAAAAAAATTTTATACCTCAGTAAATTAATTTCTTGGAAAAATGTTTACCTTTCTAGTTCTGTTCTAGTTCTGTTCTAGTTCTGTTC
>NW_025808681.1:0-2122 GCF_022045245.1 Lucilia cuprina
GACTATAGACTAGACTATAGACTAGACTATAGACTAGACTATAGACTAGACTATAGACTAGACTATAGACTAGACTATAGACTAGACTATAGACTAGACTATATAAAAGACTATAGACTACACTATAGACTAGATTATAAACTAGACTATAGATTAGATTATAGACTAGACTATAGACTAGATTATAGACTAGACTATAGACTAGACTATAGACTAGCCTCAACTATAGTCTGGTCTTAAGTTTATGTGCAACAGTCTCGTTTTCTATTCAATCATTTATTTCTATTAATTTGTTTCACTCAACAAATTTAATTATAAAAAAATAACATTAATAAATTTAATGCATTTAAAAAAGCAAACAAATATTCATACATTATTTTTAGCGATTAATCGTATTATTCGATTTTCAATTATTCATTCGTTTAATTAGTTGTGCTATTTTCAATTTGAGTAATTTTTCGTTTTGTGTAACATATGTGGCATAAATAATTGTGTAAATATTTTACATCTCTGTTTATATGAAATTTGTGTTTTGCATCATATAGCTATTGCAATGATGCATAATATTTGTTGTAAATTAAACAATTTTATGGTGTTTGTGAGCGCCTGTTAAATGCAAACAAAAACAAAAAAAAAAAGAAAAATAAATAACGAGACAATAAACACAATGACACCAAAGCTACCACCATAGAGGTCCTGTAATGCAACATTATGCTGCTTACAGTAACAAGTGAATTGTATAGAGTGAATATAATAAAAATAAAACAAGACACGTACATACACATGTGTGGTCCTACAGTTTGTGTCCTAACGGATGCTGATACTGCTCCAGTCGCTGCTTCAGAATACAAGTATCCTGATAGTGTCACCAACACAAAACAGCACACAATAACCAGCATAAACAAGTGGTAGAGTTTGCTTTTTATTTATTTTTTACTGTACAACAATGTTTTTCTTTCTAAGATATTTTTTTTTTCATTTCAACATTATTTACAAAGTTTTTTTCCCATCAGACAGGTGATTTTGTTTTTGAATAATTTATTATACATCCATATGTTTTTGCTTTTCTACTCCTTTACTTGTGTTTATACACTTCTTCTATGTAAACTAGAGTATTGTTACTTACTACCCTGAGGGTTTATAACCTGTCTCAAGGATTTCTCCTTAAACATTTCGTCAAAGTTAATATCTTTGAACTTTAGTCTCACATACACACTCATCATGTACTATATAATAGCAGCTATAAGTTTTAGAACAAGGTCATCATCATACATTTCGAAAACAAAAAGTTCTTTTAATTTTAGTTGTAATTGCTGAAAGGCTAGAAACTGTAAGAACTTGTTGATAAAAATTTTACACATTAGTTACAATGTTTATACGTTGTTGTAAATGATTGACAAAGTTTTGTAATAATTTGTTGTTGTATTGTTGAGAATTTGAGAACTTAATTAAAATGCTAATTTAAAATGTAAAATACTTGCAAAGTAAAAGAATGAACTACAATAAAATAAAGTGATTGGAAAAGTTTAAAAACGTATGAGTAATGAATTATAGTTTCAAAGTACAATTTTGCCTATACCTACTCTGGCCTATAGTTTTAACAACATTTTGTTACCAAATATCAACTAAAGTACGACTGCTCAATAAACAAATTTTAACTGTTGTCAGTTTTCCGTATGACAATATTGCTTATACATAATCGATAATTAATTCAACTTAAGAATGGTCTGTGGATTTGGGTACAATTTGTTCTTGACAATATTCTGGCATACGCTTTTTATTGCAATCTGATTTACAGTTTGGGTATACTCAAATTTATAGCCCCGACTATAGTTTTTTGGTCTAGTTACGCGTGATTTATACATATACAGACTGGTCCATAATCTCTTCTTTATTCTTGTTGTCATTAATCTCTTCTTTACACACGTCTAATATATAGTTTTTATTCTCGACTAAAGAGTTGTCCTTCTATATTCTTGTCTAGTCTATAGTCTAGTCTATAGTCTAGTCTATTGTCTAGTCTATTGTCTAGTCTATAGTCTAGTCTATTGTCTAGTCTATAGTCTAGTCTATAGTCTAGTCTATTGTCTAGTCTATTGTCTAGTCTATAGTCTAGTCTATA
>NW_025808682.1:0-1692 GCF_022045245.1 Lucilia cuprina
AACTGAACTAGAACTGAACTAGAACTAAACTAGAACTGAACTAGAACTGAACTAGAACTGAACTAAAACTGAACTAGAACTGAACTAGAACTGAACTAGAACTGAACTGGAACTAGAATTGAACTAGAACTGAACTAGAACTGAACTAGAACTGAACTGAACTGAACTAGAACTGAACTAGAACTGAACTAGAACTGAACTAGAACTGAACTAGAACTGAACTAGAACTGAACTAGAACTGAACTAGAACTGAACTAGAACAGAACTAGAACTGAACTAGAACTGAACTAGAACTAGAACTGAACTAGAACTGAACTAGAACTGAACTAGAACTGAACTAGAACTGAACTAGAACTGAACTAGAACTGAACTAGAACTGAACTAAAACTGTATTAGAACTTAACTATTACTGTTCTAGAATAAAACATTAGGCCAGACTATTGTGTCTTGTCCTCTGATAATAGGTATGACTTTAATTTGTATTCAATTATTATTGTTTATCGTTACTCTACAAATAATCTCATGCTCTTTTTACACCTTTGATTTCACACAAAATAAAACATTAAATGCAGCTAACAACCAAATCTGTTTGTAATGCTTGTATAATATTTGATTACCTTGGCTTAAAAACAGATTTAAATTTGTAATGTTAATGCTGCTGTTATTGCTGCTGTCGCTCTGAATTCATTCAGTCAGTCGGTTGGTTAGACATACAGATTGGTAATAGAAAATGCATTTTTCCATTAACTTAAAAACAAAAGGATTTAATGTTTCCAACAGCGACAACATATTGTTCTCAACCCAAAATATCGTTGAAATGGTTTTGTGATTTAAATATCACAACAACAGTAGTAATGGGACAACAACTGCGACAAAAGGCAATAAATACGATTCCAAATGGAATGACAGAACAAATATACGAAAAAAACAACGGAGCCTATTACAAATTTCTCATTGTGAGTTGTGTGTGTTGGTGTCATTCACATTTCTGGCCAAGTAAACAAATTTTGTTGTTTGGAACAGAGCAAACAACTGCAGTTTCATCATCATCATCACCACGAGCAGCACTACCACCACTACCATCACAACAACAGATTCAGTATCAACATCATCGTTATGATGATAATGCTCTAACAATGATAGTAATGGCGGGCCTGATGCTGACAATGATAACAACAACAATGCTAAATATGTTGATGAATGATAGAATGGGTGGGCGTAATGGCTCAGATGAATGGGTACAATGCAATTTAAAAAAAGCTTACTTGATGAAATGCAGTCAACCAACCAGTCAGTCATTTAGCGAAACAAATGTTGGGGCTTTTTTCTTGGTTAAATTAACAACATAAACACGTTGTTTTGTCAATGACCACATGTGCTTAAAAACGTACAATGTCAAATAGACCAAAAATTGCGTATTTGTTGGCCAAAACAGCTGGTGCGTGTACCTATCCCATACACATATATATGGACGGATAGCGCACGTAGGACACATTAACATATTATGGCATAACATAAGCAATTTTTTCTGGTTTGGTATTGTTTTCCTTTTCTGTCTCTAATGACAAACGTGGGGAATTTAAGGCTTCAGTTCTAGTTCAGTTCTAGTTCAGTTCTAGTTCAGTTCTAGTTCAGTTCTAGTTCAGTTCTAGTTCAGTTCTAGTTCAGTTCTAGTTCAGTTCTAGTTCAGTT
>NW_025808683.1:0-1577 GCF_022045245.1 Lucilia cuprina
TATAGACTAGACTATAGACTAGACTATAGACTAGACTATAGACTAGACTATAGACTAGACTATAGACTAGACTATAGACTAGGCTATAGACTAGACTATAGACCAGACCATAGACAATACCATAGACTAGAGTATAGGCTAGACTTTAGACTAGACTATAGAATAGACTATAGAATAGATTATAGAATATACTTTATCGTCTTCTTCGTCTTAAAACTTTATTTCTCTGTGTACAGAGCAGTGTTTTTACCTGACTTTTGTAAATTTTCAAAACTCCGTTATTCCTAAGATTGTATTTATATGACAAATTGCAATTAACACCCTTAAGTAGCGCCACACCTCGTACTAACTTAAGTCCACGCTTTGTATGTTTATTGCTACTTAAATTGCTGCTGTTGTTTGCTCATTATTGTCATTCAATATCTTGACTTTATCATCTTGTACAAAACATTAACATTGTTCACATTAAATAATAAACAAAAACAGAAATAAATATAAACCAGCACTTTATAAACAATAAACTTTAATTTATGTTGGTTGCACTTTTGTAACTTTGTTGTATTTAAAAATACACATACACCAACACTCTGCAATTGTCGTTTGTTTGTTTGTCGATAATGATTGGCGGTCAATAGTTATTTAGCAAAAATCAGCCGTCAACCTCCATATGCATTTTAAATTCGTTTTGAGTTGGGATTTTCTCTTATTCTTCCACCATTTTTGTTGATTTGTTTCACTATCAATGACACCTGTTTAAGGCGGATATTGGCAATGTTAATTTTGTATTAATTGAATTTAATTTCGTTTGTTTTTTGTTGTACATTTTGTGTAATCGATATTAAATTAAATGAAATTATAAATAATAACATTAAATAGTTTAACATACATATCAAGAACACATATATGTACATGTGTATTTCTCTTTTTATTTAGTGATTTAATTTTAAATATTTATTTAATTTTCTTGCATTGACATTGATGTTAATGATATCTGCATGTATGTATCCGTAACCCACAACTAGCCAAAGGCAAAATTGTATTAAGTCATTCGATTAGAAAAGGTATCTATCTATTCGTATCAGTTTAGTTGTTTTTTGTATCCGTTAAAATTTTATATATCTGTTTAATTAGTCACGCGTTGCAAAAAAAAAACCCTAATTAGTTTTGAAAGTAAACTGTAACAATTAAAAGTGAACTTAGTTTTAGGTAACTTTTTTTTGGGAAATTTTAAAAATTCTAGCGGAAATGTGTTCAATTTTCGCCTATAAACTTGAGTATAGACTTACCCCCTTAATCACAAACAAAATTTGTATTTTATAAACGACTAGACTATAAGACTATACTATAGATTAGACAATTAGACTAGACTATAAGACAATAGACTTGAATATATACTAAACTATAGACTTAAAACTGGACTTAAAACTAGACTAAACCATAGACTAGACTATAAATTAGACTACAGATTGGACTAAAGACTAGACTATAGACTAGACTATAGACTAGACTATAGACTAGACTATAGACTAGACTATAGACTAGACTATTGACTAGACTATAGACTAGACTATAGACTA
>NW_025808684.1:0-2737 GCF_022045245.1 Lucilia cuprina
AGACTAGACTATAGACTAGACTATAGACTAGACTATAGACTAGACTATAGACTAGACTATAGACTAGACTATAGACTAGACTATAGACGAGACTATAGAGTAGACTATGGATTAGACTAAAGATTATAGACTAGACTATAGAATAGACTATAGACTAGACTATAGACTAGACTATAGACTAGATTATAGACTAGATTGTAGACTAGACTGGACTATGGAATAGACTATAGAATAGACTAAAGATTATAGACTAGACTATAGAATAGACTATAGACTAGATTATATACTAGACTATAAGGCAAACTAGACTATAGAATAGATTATAGACTAGACTAGACTAGACTATAGACGAGACTATAGACTAGACTATGGACTTGACTATAGACTAGACTATACTATAGAAGTTTATATTAATTTTTTGTTACCGGAATTTAAGTGGTTCCATAATATTATACATAAGTATACTCCCCTTTTAGGTAAACTTTTAAATCTCTTCTAAGTCCATTGATAAATTTATTTAGGGACTACACAAAAATCATTGAACTGTAAAATATTACTATCTGTATTGTGTATGTATTTTAAATGCTAAACATTAACTAATGACTAGAAACCCAAAAATATAAAATAAAATCACTTAAACTAAACCTCATCCACAAACAAGCACTTTCAAAATATTTTAACTTTTTTTGCCTCTTTTTTCATTTAACTGGAAATTATTTATGTTTAGTCCAGCAGTTGTGTTTCTGTGTCCTACTTTTATTAAAAATAAATCAATTAAATCATGCCATTAAACATAAACAATCAATTTATATAATTTCAACTTTTTTTTGCATCTTTAAACTTTAGTTATTGCTAACTGGTTAGTATGGTTGTTTATTTGTGGAAATGCTGCTGCTGTTGTTGTTGTAGATGTTGCTACTGTCGTGGCTGAATAAGTTTTTATCGTTTTGATTTGCAATGAGTTGTGATTGCAATTTGATTGTCAATTTTTATATGATAAATGTGATTTACTATATGGTAAGATAGACAGACCTCAACTGTTGGTTAAGGGGTGGTGGTGGAGGTAGTAGAAGTACTAGAGAGGAAATCAGTCATTCATTCATTTATTCAGTCAGCCATTCATGTGTGTTAAATTTAAATATCTATGGTAAAATACAAGAGGCTAAAGTTCAATTACATTATGTGTTAATGCCAGGGTTATGACAGTTTGTGATTATATTCGTATTTGTTTTGGATCCAATGTGGCAGGAAAAATGAAATTGCGTTTTAATGAACTCATGTTGTGCGAGTACGTTTGTTCATGCGTACATATGTGTTTGAGGTATTTTATCATTTTAAATCATGGATCATCACACATGAACACAAGTAGATATTTACAAAAGTATTCAAATTTTGAAAAGTGAATTCTACATATAAATATACAATTCATTTCAAAAAAAAAAAAACATAATTTACTCTCACATATACATACACACATACATACATATGTATGTAAATAACAAATATTAAACCCCAAAATTCATATGAATTTGACAAAATTTTTAAATAGCAATAAAACGCTTGACAATTGTACAACAATAAAGTCTGGTTTTAAAAGAATTTCTGGGGGAAACGAATATAATTGTAACCAATTTTCATTTTTACTTCAAACTATATTTGAACCAATAAACTTTACTGATAATTAAACATTTAAATGACCGAAATATTGCCATAGCAACAGACTCTTTTTCGTTGTAATAGCAACAAAAATTTCATTAAACTTTTAAAGGCTTTTTGAAAAACCAGCAAAAAAAAAATTCAAATTTAAAACTAACATCAACAAAATTGAATTTTTGTGAAATTTCAATTTACGCCCCATAAATAAACTTATTAAATATACTTGCCATAACTGAATAAAATAACAAAAATTGTCATCTTTATATTTTGTTATAAATTCACTTAAAAACTAAACTTTTGCAATTGTTCTTACACCTTGTTACTTTTAACTTTAGCTTATTTAAGAAAAAGCTAAAAATCTAAACTTTTGTCTTTGGTAATTTGCAGCAAAATAAATTGTTTATCTCTAGTACTTTTACTTTGGGAAAATAAGCTTTTTTTTCATAAGTTTTAACTTTTGCAGGGTAAAAACATAAAACTGCACACACACAAAAAGTGATTACATTTTGTCCTTTTTACCCTTTAGTCTCTTTCGTTTTTTCGTTTTTATACCGTCGGTCCTTGTTCGTTAACAACTTACGTTTCTTTGGGTATTGAATTTCTTGCGAGACAAGTTTGCTTTCTTAGGAACTTTTTTTTTTAAGGAGGAAGACAAAAACTTAAATCTTCCAACCTTAAATCAATTGAAAAATGTCATAACTTGTAATTTAATTGTTATAGTTAAAATACAATTTCGAGATAAATAACAGCAAATGACTTCACGTTTATAGGGAATTCTATAGTCTAGCCTATAAACTGGCCTACAATCTAATCTAAAGTAAAGTCTATAGTCTAATATAAAGTCTAGTCTAAAATTTTGTTTATACTATAGTCTAGTCTATTGTCTAGTCTATAGTCTAGTCTATCGTCTAGTCTATCGTCTAGTCTATCGTCTAGTCTATAGTCTAGTCTATAGTCAAGTCTAGTCAAGTCAATAATCTAGTCTATAGTCTATAGTCTAGTCTATAGTCTAGTCTATAGTCTAGTCTATAGTCTAGTCTATAGTCTAGTCTATAGTCTAGTCTATAGTCTAGTCTATAGT
>NW_025808685.1:0-1149 GCF_022045245.1 Lucilia cuprina
GTTCAGTTCTAGTTCAGTTCTAGTTCAGTTCTAGTTCAGTTCTAGTTCAGTTCTAGTTCAGTTCTAGTTCTGTTCTAGTCCCATTCTAGCTCTGTTCTGGTTCTAGTTCTGTTCTAATTCTACATCTGTTGTAGTTCTGTTCAAGTACAGTTTTAATTCTGTTCTGTTTCAGTTCTAGTTCTGTTTTAGCTCAGTCATGTTTTAGTTCTTTTCTAGTTCCGCTGTAGTTCTGTTCCAGTTTTAGTTCAGTTCTAGTTTAGTTCAGTAGTAATACTGTTCAATTTTAGTTTATGTTGGTAAATGTCAATTGGTCTCAGCCCCTTTATTAGGTCTTTAGATTTTAATGGGATCAGTTGTCTTCAAATTTCACAATTTCCGCAAATAACCTTACAATACACACAGCATATGTTCTCTAACAGACCATGTATTGTCTGTCATGTTTATATACGTACAAACTTGTATACATAATTACATACATATATGCATTCATAGGAAATATAATTCCTTCAAGTTTATGTACAAAGGTACATATGTACATACATACATTATTACATATCTATGTATGTATATTAATATATATTTACATATATTTTCTATAAGATATCATTGATTTTTTCTCATTCCACTTTTCCCTCATGCCCTTGCCTAGTTAAATGTGGTAAAAACACAATACTCAAGTATTTGTTTTCTTATATTAAAAAATTCTTTCTAAAACCGCTAATAGACTTTAAGGGTTTTTTGTGTTTTATTTTAGCATGAGTGTTTATTTAATTTCTCTTTTTTTTGTCGGAAAAATTACCCTGTCACTATGATTTTTTCGTTTAAGGCCTTTTAACTTTTTGCAAGTAAATATTTTCTTTAGTGATAAAATATATTTTTGCAACACCTATTTAATTGATTAGTTCCTCTTCTGCTGGTGTCAGCAAAAAACATAATGTGGAAGAGGAGGAGATAAATAAGTTTTAAGAATGTCATCATCATGGATTAGTTGACAATTGATAAGCAAAAGAAATCAATAAAATACCAGGAAAAGGTAAGGTCTATGGTCTAATCTGTAGCCTAATCTATAGTCTAGGTTATAGTCTAGTCTATAGTCTAGTCTATAGTCTAGTCTATAGTCTAGTCTATAGTCTAGTCTATAGTCTAGGT
>NW_025808686.1:0-1243 GCF_022045245.1 Lucilia cuprina
TTTGTTATGGGTGTGGAATCAAAAACGTATATAAACCACAATGTGTTCGCTGTACGAAGAATCCAAAAAACTACCAGAGTTTATATCACAATCGCTTAGAACCGAAACGGAACTAACTAATAACCATCGTATTCAAATGGAAAATGATAAATTTAATAATGCAAAACTTGAATTTAATAATACAGAGCAAAGGGAAAATATTAAAATTATAAAGAACGATAATAATAGGCTAAGTTTAGATGATAATGCTAAGAATTTATTTGAAATAAGACCTTTTCATGAGAGATTGAGAGATTATGTCAGTGCAAGATTTAGAATTTTCAATCAGAATGGTACAGAAGAGAAATTACGTAAAAGATACAATAGATCTACGGTGCGTATGCGTAAGTTCTATAATAAAATAAAAAATAATCAACGTTTGCTTGTTTCGTCTATTATAAATAATGAACAAGATGGTAGATTATATGTTAAAGTCGAATTTTTGGATAAACATGAAGTAGGATTACTGGACACGGGGGCGAATATTTCTTGTATTGGAAAGGATTTAGCTTTAGAAGATTTTACGAAATACCCCGGGTTTAGGAAGATAATTTCAAATGTTCGAACTGCGGATGGTAAAGCTCAAGAGGTCATTGGTTTAGTTGAACTAGAAATGATTTATAATGGGAAAAAGAACAAAATGACACTATTTATTATCCCGACACTTAACCAAAGACTCATATTAGGGCTAGATTTTTGGCGTACGTTTGGTTTAATGAATAATATTGTAGCCAGTATAACGTCAAATTCTACAAAAGAGGCAATTGGAAATGATTCCGAATACTATCCATTAAATGAAGCCCAAAAAAATCAATTGGAATTAGTTAAAACCTTTTTCCCTAGTTTCGAAAATCAAGGCTTAGGAAGAACAACTCTAATTAAGCATAGGATAGACGTCGGTAATGCCAAACCAGTGAAACAAAGGTATTATCCGGTTTCACCAGCCGTCGAAAAGTTAATGAATGCGGAAGTAGAACGAATGTTGAATCTAGGAGTAATTGAGGAAAGTACTAGTGCTTGGAGTTCTCCGATGAGACTAGTCATTAAACCGGGAAAGGTTAGGTTATGTCTGGACGCCAGAAAGATAAATGAATTTACGACCAAAGATGCATATCCTTTGCCAAACATAGGAGGAATATTTGCCCGTTTGCCAAAAGCGAATGTTATTAGTAAGATAGACTTAAAAGATGCGTATTGGCAAATC
>NW_025808687.1:0-1530 GCF_022045245.1 Lucilia cuprina
GTTCTAGTTCAGTTCTAGTTCAGTTCTAGTTCAGTTCTAGTTCAGTTCTAGTTCAGTTCTAGTTCAGTTCTAGTTCAGTTCTAGTTCAGTACTAGTTCAGTTCTAGTTAAGTTCTAGTTCTTTTTTAGTCTAATTCTAGTAAACTTATAGTTCAGACAAACATTACATCAAGAACTCTATAGCCTTTAGTTTTGTAGTTCATAAAAAAACAGTAGGGAAAAAACGTTAGTCATCAAAAAATTAAAAGAATGAAGGAAAATCAAAATCTGGAAATATCATAGAACATGATACCAAACATTTTGCCAAGAGTTTTTACCTGAGACCAATAGAAATACACATACAAATAAGCTCCTGCTAAAATATCTATGAAAAAAATAGAGAAAAGTGTGTTACAGATATGAATTCAAAAAGAAAGAGACAAATAGCAAGAAAAAAATATGATTTGGCTATAAGCCTGTGCACCAGTAGCTTTTTTGTACTTTTCCTGAACAGTAGTAAGAGCAACAACGGCTGGCAGTTTGAATGGTTGGTTGCCTTAGTTTAGCATCTTTTGAGATTTGCATAAGAGTCGTTGTTATATTGAGCGCGAGCTTTTCTATGATTGTATAGAATATTCAGGATGTGCAATAACAAACACCGACACGCATATGTATGATTTTTCATAAACAAACACTTACATTCAAAGATAAATACATATACATACACAGTTAGAGATAGATATACATTTTAGACGTAGTTACAGTTAGTTTGAACTAACAGGCAACATCAGCATTTAAAACACATTTCAAAGACATAACTTGTTAGGTTAACAAACACAATACCTTAACCCAACAGTTTTCCAATGAGTCTGTGAATCCTTTTTAATTTTAGACTCTATCTAATCTAGTAGTTTTAGTTTCGTTGTAGAATATTGACAACAGCTCATTTTTGTTCGCCAAATCTTTACTTCGTAGAAGTTATGTACAACGAACTGCAAGGTCGTGTCTATATTTAAATCTTGTTTAAGTTTCAACGCTCTCTTTTTCTCTAATTGTATGTATGTAGGTGTATTGTTAGGTTTTTTTACACAATTCTAAAAAAACTTTATAGTGCAAAAAACTGCACACATTAGTTCAAAAGTTCATGAGATAGTGCTGTGTGTAGGATTGTTAATGTTTGTGTAGTTAAGTGTATATTCCTTCTCTACATTTGCTCTTTAACTTTATTTTTGTTAACTACCTATTCTGCCCACTGCTCAGCAGCTCATCACATCATGTTCTTTAAGCCTTAGTTTTTTTAGTGCTAACACTACTACAATTAAATTGATGGTATAATAATTTGAACAACAGAATGGAATGATGAAAATATTAGTAAATGTGCAAAATATTTTTGGTTCGTTTCTAGTTGATTTCTTGATTAGTCCTAGTTCAGTTCTAGTTCAGGTCTAATTCAGTTCTAGGTCAGTTCTAGTTCAGTTCTAGTTCAGTTCTAGTTCAGTTCTAGTTCAGTTCTAGTTCAGTTCTAGTTCAGTTCTAGTTCAGTTCTAGTTCA
>NW_025808688.1:0-1372 GCF_022045245.1 Lucilia cuprina
TAGTCTAGTCATAGTCTAGTCATAGTCTAGTCATAGTCTAGTCATAGTCTAGTCATAGTCTAGTCATAGTCTAGTCATAGTCTAGTCATAGTCTAGCCATAGTCTAGTTATAGTCTAGTCATAGACTAGTCATAGTCTAGTCATAGTCTAGTCATAGTCTAGTCATAGTCTAGTCATAGTCTAGTCATAGTCTAGTCATAGTCTAGTTATATTCAAGTCACCCTCTACTCATAGCTTCTTTTAGTTCGTAAAAGTCGAATCAATCTTCTAACTCCTTTTGTCCCACTGTCTGTACTTTAACTATCTTCATTTCCTCTCATTTTTTATTTTGCCGCCACCAACAAGTTTAGGATGTCTTTTGAATATTTAATTTGTATTCAACTCTAACAAGATTCAAATACAGTCACACTCCGCTCTAACTTAAGATATGAGAACAAGACCTGCATTTATGCACCTTGTAAGCTGGTATGATTAACAATTATAAAGAAACAGGTGTTAATTACTAGCAAATTTTTTTCTTACAACAATTTTAAAGAAAAAACTGAAAACAGACAAAGATTAAATATTTAATAACTATTCTACTTTAAACACTACTTCCTCTTATTACGTCTTAAAACACCGAAATAGTTCAGGCACTTAAAATAAACCAAAACTAAAAAAAACTGAAACCAAAAAGGAAGCATAAGAAATATATCCTTTAAATATTGTAACTAACAATAAGACAGAGAGTTAACACCCCATATGAGAATGCACTTGATTGTCGACCATAAATAACGTTAAACTTCCGACAAATGTTAGTGGAAAAAATTCAGTTTTTTTAAAGCATTTGTAAGCTTGAAACTCGTACTCTGTATGGATTTATGTTTATGGATGGAAAGTGTGGTTTGCAATGTTTCAAATATTCTTTTTTTCTTCTCTCCATTTTATACTTTCGACGTAGTAAATACTTTCTTTTAAATGGAATCTTGTGCTGTGTACTTACTATTTTTCGTAATGCATTCGAAACCACTAGTTGTTGCATGTGTTGCAGACGTAAATTTTTATTTATTACAATAAATATAAAATGAAACATGTTTGGCAACACTACACATTTACAATTGAGTAAGTGAAGTGAGTGGGTAACACTAACAACAACAGACAAATAAATGTACGGGCCAGACCTATTTAAAATTGTTTTGTAAATACCAGCGAAGGAAAATTGTGCAAAAAAAGGAAATTGCAAGAGGGTGAATTCAAAAAAGATGTTAAATAAAAGCGGTTTTATAACGAACTAGAACAGAACTAGAACAGAACTAGAACAGAACTAGAACAGAACTAGAACAGAACTAGAACAGAACTAGAACAGAACTAGAACAGAACTAGAACAGAACTA
>NW_025808689.1:0-3806 GCF_022045245.1 Lucilia cuprina
GAAGGTGGCATATTAGTAGAAAGTAATAATTATTTCTCCAAAAGATGGGTGAAATAACTACTTTCGGAAGTACGACAAAAAAAAAACTACTTTTAAGAGTATAATCTCTATGTAACTTGAGGACAGTAAAGTCATTGAAAAGTAATTGGTTATGGAAGTACAACCCATTACCGAGTTTTTGCTGGGTACATAAGAGTAAGAGTCAAATTCCCATACAATTGAATTCCCAAAATTGACTACACAAGCGGCTTAACAAACATAACATTATTGTGCATTTGTGCAAGCCTGTTGTGTAGTGTATGAGGGTATTTTGTGTTTGTACAAATGTTTGTTTATGCAAAAAAATTTAAAAAAAAAATTGATATTTACACAAACATATTGAATTTCTGTCAAACCATTTGTATGATTTATATTCATTAACTGCCTTATTCATAATCATTTATCAAAGGTTTATGGATAAAATTTTGTATGAAAATTTGTTTTATAAAACTTTGATAAAAGTTTTTGAATAAGACCCTAATTATAATTTTTTTGAAAAAATGTACATTTCTAAGAAAAATTGCCATCTGTATCTTTGAAAATCCACAAAAACGTGAAAAAATCGGTGTTTGTACGAGCAATGTTTGTATAGTGTGTGTGCAAATGAAAAAAATTTGTTTGATAAGGCGCTTGTTTAGTTTATTTCGGCCTTAAGTAGAGATATGTATGTACTTCAGCTTTTTTTTTCGAAACCTATGGTAATTTAAACAGATGGACGAACGGTCGAACAGATGGATGGGCAGACGAACGCTCATGACTATATCTTAGAATATAATATAGATACAAATTGTGAAAATGTTACAAACTAAGTGATAAAATTAATTAATCTGGTAGTAAAAGGTCTTTGTCACAAAGTAGTTTATAACATGCACCACTATAGTGGTGGATTACACTAAAACTCTTCTCCTGCAGTAACGATATCCATTTGTTCGCCTGTCCATGTAAATGTTCTTATTCAAATTACATGCCCCTGTGTACAAATAACAGTTGCACTGTTTAGCAAAAAGTCAACTAAAATTTAACAAATAATTGTTTTCAAGTGGTAGATTTTTAAATAACCACACAATACTAAATTATAAACTCATAATTCTAAAGAGATTTAATTCTTAAATTAAAGAATTTTACAAAACATCAAATGTAAATATTTTTTTGACAGTTAATTGTACATATTAATATACAAATAAATATAATCCCACTACTGTCAGTAAATATAAATAAATACTTTAGAGATTGATTTTTATTTCTAGCTCAAGTACTTATGTTAAAGATAAAAAGAAAAATTAAAATTTTTTAAAATTTAATAAAAACATTCCAAAATAAATTTGTTTGTTATAAAAAAAAATATATATATATATGTAAATGAAAAATAAGCAAATAATAAATGTGAATAAATTTTTACAACTTTATATATGTTTGAATGTATGTATGTAGGTGTGTGTTTAACTACAATCATAAAATCCACTTAATATCAACAACAGATTACTTACGTTTATTTATTTGTATTTTTATATATATGTATGTTTATGTATATGTATAAATTTATTAATAATTTGTTGTTATTGTGTAACTGACTGTATGCAATGTTGTTTGTATATATTATTGTTTTTTTATTACTAAAAATAACAAACAAGTCTGAATGAGAATTTTGTTGTAGATTCAATATAAAAAGAGAAAAACTAATAGTATATAAAATTATTTTACACTAATCCTTATGAACACACATGCACAAGTTCAGTGAACTTATCAAAAATGCAACTAAAAATTTAATATGAATGAATACACTAACATCTATAGTGAACATATAAGCCGGCAGTTTGTGGAGTTTGTTTTTGAACTAGAGAAAAGTTTTACGATGTTAGTTAGTACGATTTAGTTAGTAAATTTGGTTGTTAGAAGGATGTATATACATCAGAACCGATAAAATAATCTATAGGGGTGTTGTGCGCTTCTTAACCACCTACAGTCTACTCGACTATAATACTAACCTATTGGAGTCCACTTCGTTTCAGTTTAGATTAACTACCTCTAAGCATAAAAAAGAGTAAAAATTCTAAAAATTCTAAGGGGAAAGCATTGCCCCACCCTTTTAAACTGTTGGACATTAAATGAATCATCAATACAAATAACAAGTGTTAGTGTGTGTGGGCAATTCAAAGTGTTGTTGCACACACACACACACTCACACAAATCACTTGCAACAAATATTATAATGTAAAGCAAATGTTGCAATAACTCTCTTGTATGCGTATATTTTCATTTAAAGGGAAATTACATGTATACGGTTCAATGAACTTAATGAAAATATTGTAAATTATTTAAATTTTTTTATTTTGCAATTTTTATATTGTTTTTATTAGATTTTAACATTAATACATTTTGAACGTTATAAACAATTTCATTTTCATTTAGTATTTTTATTTAATTTCATTTAAAAAAATATTAAATATTTTACAAAAAAACAATCTATTAAAATAAATGAGACCTTTTTGTAATTTCCATATTGTAATTTTATTTTTGTTACTTTTATTATTAAATATTAGTGTTTATTTTATTTTTTTTGGTGTTGTTGTTATTTACATAAATATTTTAAATAGTTTTTAAAGGCGTTCATGTGCAAACAATGATTTTAATTTAAAGTGCAAATTGTGTACATATACATACATATATTTTTGTTGTTTAATCTTTTTCTAATATAAAAATTTAATTATTTTATATAAAAATTATATAATATTGTATATAAAAAATTTACAGTTTTTTAAAATCGGCTTAATATGACTTTAAACAGTTTTGCTACCAAGTGAATGGAAATATAGGCAAATTTATGTGTTAAACTTAGATTCTGTTATATTATTAAAAGTTTTTTTTAATTATTAATCTTTTAATAATTGAATGTTTATTTATTCAAAAACAGGCGTATACTTAATATGTATTTTGTAAAAATTGCATATCAATCATACGTCATGATAATGTTGTTAAAAAAAAGAAGGATGTAAATTTCAAACATTTTTTCTATATTTAACTCAAACTTAATTTTAAAGGATATATATCTTTCATTCCCCTCTTAGTTATTGAACATTATAGTGAAAAAAACAAATATTTATGCAAAGTGTCATATGAGCAAAACCATAAATAATCGGTTAATCTATTAATTTTATCGACTGCATACTCTATATAAGAGATATAAAGTATACATATTACATATTTTTCTAAGAATTTTTTTATATTTCGTTTATCAAATTTTCTTTTAGAGGGAGTTCGTTAAGTAAATTTTGTATTGGCGCAGCAAAAACAAAAGCAATTTTTATGCAAACTAAAATAAACACTTCAAACATATCATATTATAAAACTTTAAAAAAATTGCTAAAAAATACTTGCATTTTTTTGTTGCTATTTAAACAAATAATTAGTTTTAAAAGTGTAAGTTAAATATAAACACTATCAGAATATACGAAATAGAATGAAAAACTTAAACTCCTTTTTTGCATTGACATCATATAGCAATTTTAATATATACGACAATATAGTAAAATGTAGAAAAATAAACAAATGTTAAAACAAAACTGACAAAAATTCGGTTTTGGCTGGCAATATTATACCATAAGCCTTATACCATAAGTCTTATGCTAAAAAGAAAATGTAAAGTTGGTTATGCCAGAATTGAACTCAACTAAAACTGAACTAAAACTGAACTAGAACTGAACTAGAACTGAACTAGAACTGAACTAGAACTGAACTAGAACTGAACTAGAACTGAACTAGAACTGAAC
>NW_025808690.1:0-1525 GCF_022045245.1 Lucilia cuprina
TAGACTATAGACTAGACTATAGACTAGACTATAGACTAGACTATAGACTAGACTATAGACTAGACTATAGACTAGACTATAGACTAGACTATAGACTAGACTACAACAAAATCGTTCAAAGCAATTCGCAGTTTTTTAACAATATATTTGAAATATTTCTTTCATACAAACAAAAAAAATTTTATAAATATGCCATATTCAAAACGATATTTCTAAATAAACAAAATGATATCAATTATAATAAAATCTATTAAAATCTTAAATTTATTATTAGCAAAAAACCAATAAATAATGAAAACTATCAGCACTAACACTTCATCGCATAAACGTAAATAGATTTTTCCGATTTTCCTATCGCAGCACTTGTGAGCAATAAATTTTATTTGCCATTTTGCTTGTTTCATTTTATTTTTTCTGGTTTATTTTTCGACCATAATCTCCATAAAATATGGTAGATATTTATCAGCCGAAAAATGAAAATGTATATAAAAATATTATTTATTTAAAAATGAACATTTTCATTTTTTCTATTGTTAGTGTGAGTGTGTAAAAAATTGTTTATTGTCTCATGAAACAATAATAAATTGTATTTATTATTTTCTACATCAAACAATAAAAAACTGCATTGGAATCCCTTACAAAGCGGAGTTATATTTAGAAAAGAAACAAAACAAATGTAAAAACATTTTATGTTGAAATTAGCTAATTTATGTTTTTGGTTGCTTTAATGTTGATGATAAATTAAAAAAAAAAAAAAAAAAAATAAATATAAAAGTTCTGTTATTTGCATCTATATATATTCGACTATAACATATCCTTCAAGATGTTTTTAAAAACCCTACAGAGATTTCAATTAAATTTTATTACGTTACACATTAGAATGTTAATAAAGAGGTTAAGTTAATGTATAAAAATTTAAAAATTTATAAATAAATAAAACTTTAAATTCAGTTGCAGTTGTCGCGTTGTTATAGTCGAGAGGATGACACTCTTGTCTTTGAGTGTATTCTAGTTTAATTTTTTTCTAGTTTATTTTTTACCCGAAATAAAACAAATATAAAATAAAAACCCTAGATAAACTGATATTTTCGCTTCAGACAAATAGACCAACAAACAAATGACCAAAACTTCATGAGAAGACTGAAACAATTCTAAAAAGAAAAATGTTAAAAAAAGATTTATGATATGACATGTTACTATTATGTTCACATTTATCAAAAAAAAAAAAAATAAAAGTGAACAAAATTGAAATTAAAGGAAGAACAACAACAACATTAACAAAAAAACAAAGAAGAAATAAAAACGAAAATGTGGTACACAAATCATAAAAAATGAAAAACTGAACGAGTTGAAAAAAATACAAGTATAACTTTACATCCTGTGGCAGGGAAACTTTAAATATCCTTTTCTGTGTGAACACACTACAGCAAAGAGCAAAAATAGTTACTGTTGGGGATAGATAGATAGATAGATAGATAGATAGATAGATAGATAGATAGATAGATAGATAGATAGATAGATAGAT
>NW_025808691.1:0-1038 GCF_022045245.1 Lucilia cuprina
TTGTACCTTAATTTGGTATATCGTTTGTGGTATAATGTGTTCGCCTAAAAAATGGTCAATTTGATAGATCGGTAGAATTATTGTTCTTTGTTTAATAAACGTAATCTGTGGTTCCGATATGGTTGAAATTAATTTTGGCAGTTTTCGTGCTAGAGCAGTCGTTAATGTATCATTGTAAATCATTACAGTTGCACTTTATTTTGGTGTATAATTTACGGCATAATGAATTTTTACAAAAATTGGATAGATCGGTATATTTATTGGTACAGGTTTAAAAATGCGGTAATTTAAGGCTCCGATATGGTTGCAAATAACTTTTATAGTTTTCATGTTGTAACAGCCGTTTATATATCTTTTTATTTTGGTATATAATTTATTGCATAATGTATTTTTAGAAAATGGCAAACTGGATAGGTCGGTAGAATTATTTTCACAGCTTTAAAAAGGCGGTAATTTGAGGTTCCGATATGGTTGCAAATAACATTGGCAGTTTTCATTCTATGATAATCATTTATGCATCATTTTAAATCATTATGATTGTACCTTAATTTGGCGAATTGGATAGGTCGGTAGAATTATTTTCACAGCTTTAAAAAGGCGGTAATTTGAGGTTCCGATATGGTTGCAAATAATATTCATAATATTCATTTGTCCATGTGATAAATGCAACATGTCCTTTAAACAAAGTGATGCGTTGAAGATAACATTAGTTATGAAAAAGATCAAGGAGTAAAATGGTTTTAAACTGACTGACATCAACATTTATTTAAATTTATATGTGCCCCACTCTTTTATGTTTTAGTTTTGAAAATTCCTTTTTAATAATAACACTATTTAAGTTTTTGTTTGAAAATTTTCATTTATTTGTCAAACAAAAATTATATTTTATAAGAATTTTTCAGATTGCTAAACAATTCTTAATAAAATTTTAATAAGAAATATTAATTATATTTAATGTCCCAACAAAAACCCACGTAAGTCCTTACTTTTAAATATACTTCTGCTCTCAATTAGTAAATTTCAATTTATCTTCAGATT
>NW_025808692.1:0-2242 GCF_022045245.1 Lucilia cuprina
AACAGAACTAGAACAGAACTAGAACAGAACTAGAACAGAACTAGAACAGAACTAGAACAGAACTAAAACAGAACTAAAACAGAACTAGAATAGAACTAGAACAGAACTAGAAAAGAACTAGAACTATTACAGAATTAGAACAAAAATAAAAAATAACTAGAACAGAACTGGAACTAGAATAGGTCTAGAACAAAACTAGAACAGAACTAGAATATAACTCAAAAGGACTAGAACTGGAACTAGAACAGAACTAGAACATAACTAGAACAGAATTAGAACAGAACTAGAACTAGATCAGAACAGAACTAGAATAAACTATAACAAAACTATACTATAGACTAGACTGTAAACTAAACCAAAAATTAGACTAAACACTATATTAAAGACTAGAGTAAATACTTGACATGCCTATAGACTAGACTACTCTGAAGACTAGATTATAGCCAATACTAGAGACTAGGCTTTAAACCAGACTGTAGACTATACTACATTCTAGACTATATACTACACTATAAACTAGACTATGAAATAGATTATAGACTATACTATAAACGAGATTAATCTATGTATTAGTCTATAGACAGAACAGAACTAGAACAGAACTAGTCGGCACTAGAACAGAACTAGAACGGAATTAGAACAGAGCTAAAAAAACTATTACAAAACTATACTATAAACTAGACTGTAAACTTAACTATAAATTAGACTACATACTATATTAAAGATTAGTGTTAATACTTGACTAATCTATGGACTAGACTACTCTGAAGACTAGACTACAGCCAATACTAGAGACTATAAACTAGACCAGGCTTTAAACGAGTCTGTAGACTAGACTACATTCTAGACTATAGACTACTCTATAAACTAGACCATGAAGTAGATTATAGATTAGACTATAAACGAGATTAAACTATTAGTCTATAGACTAGACTCTAAACTACACTATAAACCAGACCATGGACTAGATAATTGACTAGAATATAGACCAGGCTATAGACTAGACTTTAAACTATACTATGGGATAGAATTTAAAAGTAAAAAAGTAAATAAAGTAAAGGATTTAAAAAAAACATGTTTAGTTGTAAAATTAAACTAAAAGATGGCAACAACAACAAATAGTTGTGAAAAGAGAACATGAAATTTAATCAAGTAATTAAATACACAAATAATTTAGTTAATTTATCGATTAAAAAGATAAAAACAAACAAAATTAAAGTGAAATTTAAATGAATTTAAAATAATAATAAATAAGAAAGATTAGCGAGGAAATAGATTTATTTAGTTTGTAAACAATTTCTTTAAAACTAATACATTTTTTAAGTAAATTTGTTAAAAGTTATTAACAAAAACCTATAACTTAAAATGTAAAAAAAAAACGTGAACAGCTAAACATGTGTTTTTTAAAGAGTTCACACATGTTCTACAACCACTGTGCTTTAACAGCTGAAGCAATGTATTACGTTATACGTAAGTAAGACATACGAGTAAAAGAGACAACTATGAGGCAGAAAACATTTTTGACAGTTGTTGAAAGAAGAAAATGGAATAGAAAGGAATACGAAAATTTTTGCAAAGAAATAAAGCAAAAACAACAACGAAAAGAAAGAAAAAACCTAAAGAATTATACCAAAAAAAATTAAAAATTTTCTAAATAATTTAAACAAGAAATTAAAGGAAATGATAAACAAATATTTACTTGCTATTGTTTAGTTCTAAATATCATCTTAAATAACTAATGAAACGTAAAAAGAAGTTAACAAATGAGGAAATGAAAAAAAAATGCTAAAAATCATATGAACAATTTAGCAGCAGCAGAATTTTGTTTTTACGTAAAATCTATCACGTAAATGAACTTACCATTTTACAATATTATTAATTTTGTTAGAAATTTTTTAAAGAAAACTTTTTCTTTTTATTTAATAACAAAAGCAAATTGTTGCTTTTGGTGGCTCTTATTAGGCCTATCTTTTTTTAAAGAGATATTTTTCTTTTTTTTTCCAACAAAAACACTATTTTGTTTTAACACAATTACATTTGCTATTGCTGCTGGAAAGATGACTATTGTATTTTTATTTCTTGTTACTTTTTTGTGTAATTCTTTTACTTTTTTTCCACTAAACAAGTCACAAAAGAAATTTCTATTCCCCTCCCGACTTCTAGGCGTTATTTGCTTTTTTTATCAGCTTGGGCAAATTATTTTTCTTATTAACTTCTTTTTTTTTTTTGCTACCCAAACCGT
>NW_025808693.1:0-2145 GCF_022045245.1 Lucilia cuprina
TAGTCTAGCCTATAGTCTAGTCTATTGTCTAGTCTATAGTATAGTCTATAGTCTAGTCTATAGTCTAGCCTATAGTCTAGTCTATAGTCTAGTCTATAGTCTAGTCTATAGTCTAGTCTATAGTCTAGTATATAGTCTGGTCTATAGTCTAGTCTGTAGTCTAGTCTGTAGTCTAGTCTGTAGTCTAGTCTATAGTCTAGTATATAGTCTAGTCTATAGTCTAGTCTATAGTCTAGTCTATATTCTAGTCTATAGTCTAGTCTATAGTCTATAGTCTAGTCTATAGTCTATAGTCTAGTCTATAGTATATTCTATAGTATATTCTATAGTATATTCTATAGTCTAGTCTATAGTCTAGTCTATAGTCTAGTCTATAGTCTAGCCTATAGTCTAGTGTATAGTCTAGTCTATAGAACAGAACTAGAACAGAACTAGAACTAGAACAGAACTAGAACAGAACAGAACTAGAAGTAGAACAGAACTAGAACAGAACTAGAACAGAACTAGAACAGAACTAGAACAGAACTAGAACAGAACTGGAACAGAACTAGAACAGAACTAGAACAGAACTAGAACAGAATTAGAACAGAACTAGAACAGAACTAGAACTAAACTAGAACTAGAACATAACTAGAACAGAAAATTATGACGTTTTTACTTAATTAACTTCAGAATTAATATCAATCATACGTCTAGGTGATTTCAATATAAAAAAATAATATATTTAATTGTATTTATAAAATTGTAATTTCTATGGGAAATCTTATAGAATGTTAAACTAATGTCAATAATTTGTTTTAAATTTTTAATTAAATATTTATTTGGCAGATTTGTTTTTTTTTTTGTTTTAATAAAATTTTATGATAATTTGTCTAGTTATGTTGTTGTTTTTTTTTGGTATGTTTACCACATTTTATTAATAGTGGCTTTCAAAAAATTTATAAAAATAAATAAAAATTATTGTAAATTTTTTTCTGTGCGTGTTTTGGTTTTCCTGTCTGTTTTTGTAGAAACTTTTTTGTGATAATTGAAATTTATGTTTAAAATGTTAATTAGCAACTGCAACATGTGTGTCCATACAGATTTACAGGGATAATAAATATTAAGCTGGGAAATAGAAAAAAATACAAACAACAACGAATAGCAGATGCGCTATAACTTGGACATATACATATCTCAATCGAAAGTATCTATTTAGCTAGTAGAAGGATTTAAATGTTTTATATTTTTTATAATTTTAAATGATTTTTTCCCATCCCCATGTTTTTAATTAAATCTTTTTTCCCATTGTCTCACGCTGTTGCGGTTTCATCAATTGTTTATTAAATTTAAAATGCTTTTATATGTCTCTACATCCACAATTATTTACAAAAAAACAATAAAGAGTTATTATTTTAATTACAGTACAGTTATTGTTTATAAATTTTGTTTTCCATGTCATTTTTACAATTTACATATTTATAATTGTTAATACACATTTGCAGTTGTTTTGTATTTGTAATGGTTTTGCTTGAATTAAACTGAATGTGTTGTGTTGTACAAACAGACACATATACATATATGTAAATTATAAATAAATTATTAATGGATGAGTTAATTGAATAAACATTTGATGAAATTATAATTTGAAATGTAATTATTTATACAACAATATCAAATAACAATATTTTATCACCAGGACTAAAAATTCAATAAAAAAAGAGTAGCATTTTAATATTCATTTTATAGAAATAAATATAAAAAATTAATAATAAACAGGATGTAAATAAAAAAAGTGTAATAGGAAGCCATTATCTTTTGTTTGTTAAAGGCATGATATAAAAATGAAATATTTACTAAATACTTGAGAAAAAAATTAGCAATATTTAAAAGCCTTTTCAAAAAATTTAACAAATGTATTACAATAAAGCAATAACTCTTAAGAATCCTCCTTTATTAATCCACATGCTAGCAACAGGGCGTTTGATTAATAGCAGTTAAATAGTTAATTTAGAAACATTGTTAAATGCTAGACAATAGGCCAGATAGACAAGACTTTAGACTAGACTGTAGACTAAACTATAGACTAGACTATAGACTATAGACTAGACTATAGACTAGACTATAGACTAGACTATAGACTAGACTATAGACTAGACTATAGAC
>NW_025808694.1:0-3124 GCF_022045245.1 Lucilia cuprina
GACTAGACTATAGACTAGACTATAGATTAGACTATAGACTAGACTATAGACTAGACTATAGACTAGACTATAGACTAGACTATAGACTAGACTATAGACTAGACTATTCTATACTGTAGATAGACTAGACTATAGACAATAGACTAGGCTATAAACTATAAACTAGACTATTGACTAGACTATATATTAGACTATAGACTAGACTATAGGCAAGACTATAGACTAGACTATAGGCAAGACTATAGTCTGTAGACTAGACTATAGATTAGACTATAGAGTAGACTATTGATTAGACTATAGACTAGACTTTAGACTAGACTATAGACTAGACTATAGACTAGACTATAGACTTGACTATAGACTTGACTATAGACTTGACTATAGACAATAGACTGTAAACTAGACTATAGACTTGGCTGTAAGCTGGTCTATAGACTAGTTTTTAGTGTAGTTTATACTAGACTATAATCTAGACTGTAGACAAGATTATAGTTTAGTATACAGCCTAATCGTTTTTATATTTATAAAATACTTAAAAAAATAATCCAGCTTCTTCCACCTTCACAAACCTTACTGTGTAATAAAGTCTGTCACCCATAAAACTTAAAAACCTTATATATAGATTAGACTATAGAGTAGACTATTGATTAGACTATAGACTAGACTATAGACTAGACTATAGACTAGACTATAGACCAGACTTTAGGCTAGACTATTCTATACTGTAGATAGACTCGACTATAGACAATAGACTAGAGATTAGACTATAGATTAGACTTTAGACTAGACTATAGACTAGACTATAGACTTGACTATAGACTTGACTATAGACTTGACTATAGACAATAGACTGTAAACTAGACTATAGACTTGGCTGTAAGCTAGTCTATAGACAAGTTTTTAGTGTAGTTTATACTAGACTATCTAGACTGTAGACAAGATTATAGTTTAGTATACAGCCTAATCGTTTTTATATTTATAAAATACTTACCTTACTGTGTCATAAAGTCTGTCACCCATAAAACTTAAAAACCTTATGAATATGTAACACAATTTAAATCACACTCTTTCTGCAACACATAAAAGTATGCAGCAAAATTTATCTTTAAAATATCTTAGACATAAACTGTCAAACATTTTTACGCTTTTGACACTAACAGTGTCTATAATTAAATAAGTGTCTCTAGAAACAATTTCAAAATGAAAAAGTTTATTACTAGAAATCTGATAACAAAAGTACAGAAATATGCAATTAAACTATGTAAGAAGAAAACTTTTTTCATAATAAAACTTAGCATACTTTTAAGGCAAAAATAATAAAAAATTTTGTTAGTTTAGTTTTGCTATTTTTACTATTAATGTAAAATTCTAAAAAAAATAAAAAACAAATAAATAATTCACACATGATTACATTGTATTTACAATTTATAAAGAGCGTGTATATATGTTAACATGACACTTGGGTTTTTCTTTATTTGTTTTAATTTATTTTATTCTCTAGTTTAAATAAAGTAAACAAAAATCTAACCAGATTTATAAACATTTGTGTATGTGGCAAAAATAAACAAAGATAAATATAAATCTCAAAGGAAAATAACCACAAAACATTTGCTAAGTATACCAAAGGAATTATTTATGTTGTCACCAGATAAAAATTATTAAAAAAAAGTCAAATTTATTTTGTAGCAAATGTGTAGGTGTTTGGAATTTAAAAATGTTGTAACACAATTGTATGACTTTGAAAATTAAATAAATATTTACTCCTTAGGCTAGGCAGCAGTTATTTTAATAGGTTTTATCCTGAAGGTATACTATATTTTTTCCTGACTTTTTATGGTTTATTTTGTTATTGTTTTAAAAATGAGTCTGAATGTTTAAGAACGGACGAAGGGCGAGATTTTTACAATTTATATCAAAATCTTCAATTGGAACTTGTTGAATTTGAGACCATTTATTGCCGCCTTTTTGTACCGATTATCGATTTTAGGCTTAATAAGTAATATAAATCCTTAAACGTAGAAGAAAACTTTGAAAAGCTTTTAATCTTCTCTCTTAAGTATTTTAATTTTGACAAATTAGTTAATTAGGCAATTTAAATACAAAAAATAAATTAACTCTCTCAATGTTTAAACAAATTAAATCCCAAATCTCTCAAACAGACTTTTAAACCATCAAAGCCTTCTAATATTTTTTAATGCTAAAAAGAACTTACATTTAGCTCTGACTTTTGTTAAGCAAAAGGTGGAAATGCTAAAAATATAATGTTTAGAAGTGTTATTTATTAACCTTTACTAAGTAGACTTTACAGTCTAATTAGCATTTTCTTGTTGGCTTTTGTTTTTGTTTTTCATTTTTATTATATACTTAACAAAGTCTGCAGAAAAATAATTATTTCTATAAAAAACAAAAATTTCTTCATTAATTTTCTTTTTACACTCCTGATACAAATGTAAAATTATTATAGCTATAATATTTTACCAGGACCAAGCCCAGCAATATGATTTTCATTTTCGTGGTTACTTTAGAAATTAAGAGAAGAATACACAAAGTATGAAGGCATTTTTTGTTATATACATATATAGTAGTTCCCTTCTACTCTGCCAATTATTTGTATAATTTTGCAGATATTTTCATCATATTTTTTCATACAAAAAATAAAACCTACAATATCCAATGATATTAACATGTCCTTGCAAGCTGATGATGGTTTTAGTACAACGTTGAAGATGATGATAATGATGCTACTCCTTCTACTCAATTCGATTCGATTATTTTCTTCCTTTTCTGAGGCTGACTAACAAGTGTACGGGAAGTCCGTCTGCTTCTTGTACAAGAAAAAACTTACATTTTTAAATGTAACTGAGTAATTTGTAGAGATATAGGAGGGTAATTGTAAAAGGATTTTCGATATTTCTAGAGATTTTGAACTAAGTCTAAAATAGTGTAGCGTTTATTATACTTTTCCTATAGTATAGTTATAGTCTAGTCTACAATCTAGTCTATCGTCTAGTCTACCGTCTAGTCTATAGTCTAGTCTATAGTCTAGTCTATAGTCTAGTCTAGTCTATAGTCTATTCTATAGTCTAGTCTATAGTCTAGTCTATAGTCTAGTCTATAGTCTAGT
>NW_025808695.1:0-1569 GCF_022045245.1 Lucilia cuprina
AACTAGAACAGAACTAGAACTGAACTAGAACAGAACTAAAACAGAACTAGAACATAACTAGAACATAACTAGAACAGAACTAGAACTGAACTAGAACAGAATTGGAACAAAACTAGAACAGTACTAAAACGAGTAAGAAGTACTAAACATGGTCCTTCGAGCCTATAATCAACAATGATAATATTTTTATCCATCTAAATTCTAGTGGACTTTTTCGTTCTATTCATTTACTACCATCACTAGTTAATTTCTCGCTGTGTTTATTTTGCATTTAATCCTCGCCACACTTACTTTAGCATATGTTAAGGCTGGAAAATTAATTTCTAGTTTTAAAGTAAAGTTCAACAATAATTCATAAATAAAACAATCCAACAAATAAACAAAAACAAAACATGCAAAAAAACCTCTAACAATGTTTCATATTCATTTCAATTTACAATTTTTACTACAAAATAATGAAAACATGCAACAAAAATCATAGAAAAAAGAAGGAGGAGCGCTTGCAGTCCCTTACGAAAAACTTAAAAAAAAAAAAAAAAAACACATGACCAGAAAACTAGGAGTTTTGGATTTATACATTCATATAGCATAAATTTTTTTGTAGCCTTTTACTTATACTGTACGTAGTTTAGCAAGGACTTTGTTGCTGCAATTTTTTTTTATTTGCTTCATTTTTGCATCATATTTTTGCCGAGTTTAATTCACATCAAATAAAAGCAAAACTATATTTCATGCGCATACTTTTAGGGTAAGAGAAAGAGAGTCTCTAAAGTAGAATCCAACCACCACTAGCATAACTACTACAACTAAAACAATTTCTATATACATTTTATATAATACATATACTTATATTTATATTTGTAGTATATGTAGTAGTAAAATTTTCTCGTTTATTAAAGATGTTGTTGTAGTTGTTGTTAGCATCCCTAGTTTTATGCTTGTCGTTTAGTTCTGTTTTTTATTTTTATATTTTTCGCTAAGCCTAAAAGTAGACCATACAATTTTTATTTAAAAGTAGGCTTTGCAATTTCTATATTTTTATTGTTTTTGTTGTCGTTCTTTTTCTATTTATATGTATGAGCTCCACGTTGTCGTTTCTCTTAATTTTTATGAGCAAACAACAACAGCTACAACACTTTTTACCGGGCTGTGTGCAATAGTGTTGCTTTTTTCACCAGAGTTTATTTGTTACATACTAACACGCCTTTTGTATAGAATGACAAGGCGTAAAATATATGCAGAATGTACGTTTGTGTGTATATATATAAAGCATACTTTTAGGTGTACGTGTTGCGAAAAATATGTTGTGTGTATGTTTGTTTTTTTTCTTCACACGTTATTTTTTCCATTTTTAATAAAGCAACAGGTTTAAAGTGCTTTTTCCTAGCAAAATTAAATTGTATAAAATTTAAGAAAATTTAAAGCATCTATGAAAGTTCAACTAGAACTGAACTAGAAGTGAACTAGAACTGAACTAGAACTGAACTAGAACTGAACTAGAACTGAACTAGAACTGAACTAGAACTGAACTAAAACTGAACTAGAACTGAACTAGAACTGAACTAGAAC
>NW_025808696.1:0-2113 GCF_022045245.1 Lucilia cuprina
TATAGTCTAGTCTATAGTCTAGTCTATAGTCTAGTCTATAGTCTAGTCTATAGTAGTCTATAGTCTAGTCTATAGTCTAGTCTATAGTCTAGTCTATAGTCTAGTCTAAAGTCTAGTCTAAAGTCGGGTCTATAGTCTAGTCTATAGTCTAGTCTATAGTCTAGTCTATAGTCTAGTCTATAGTCTAGTCTATAGTCTAGTCTATAGAATAGCCTATAGCCTGTAACCCAGTCTTCTACAGTCTAGTCTATATCGAATATATACATGCAAAACAATTCATAAACAAATTTCTCTGCAATTTGTAAAATAAAACAAACAAGGTCAATAATTTTACAAATAGGTTTTCAAACAGTTTTAACACCCCCAACAGCTAACAAATAAAGACAACTTCTTCACACCATAAATTATAATGTTTTATAATATTTTTCTTTAAAATTTCACACAATTGTGTGTAATAATGTGTAATTTTACAAACAACTAAAACAATGACGACAACAATATATTATTAACTAATTTTTTTATGTTTTTTTATATTGTTAATATTTGAAATCAAATAATTAATTTTAAATGTGTGCATACTCTCACACACATTTATACATACATACATCGCATTGTTAAGTTTACGCATTAATGCATTTTAAGCGCATGCGCACAAACTAAAATGAGTTGAGGCATGTGAATATAAAAAGCCGGTACCCTCATGATTATAACATATTTATGTTTTAATTTTTTTTGCTACTGTTAATAAAATGTTTGTTTAAAGCACGTTAATAAATTGTGTTTATTTTTTGGGTTTATTGGCGTTGCAAATAAAAACAAAAGTATTCTCTCACCCTCATATTTAATATAGACATCCGTTCTGATTTTTTATGACTTTTACGTTACATCACTAAACGCATAAAAACAAAAGAGTTTTTATTACTATTTTATTAAAAAAAACCAACGAAAGTGTTGAATACTTCCGTGCTACGCACTGCTAATAAATGCAATTTGTTTGTTTGTTTGTTTCGGCTGCAACCATAAGACCATAAACGATTTATTTTTATAAATTCATAAATGTTAAGAATACAGTGGCTCATTACTGCGTAAACACAAACACACACGACCTTGAACAAAAACAATAAAAAAATTATTTATTAAATTAGTTTTTCATTGCTTTGTTGTTATTGTTGTTGATTATATAATTATGCATAATTTAATATAAAAGTATTGTTGTGTTACACAAGTGTGGGCTTTTTAAATTAAATTATGTAAGAATACAACTAACAACAGCAACAACACCAACACGCAGCATATTTAATTCCATAATAACAATATAGTTCTTGTTTGTTGAACATAAATAAACATTTTTTTAAAATGACTAATTTAATAATTTTACAAACATCCATCAAAATCTAAATATGTGCTAAACATATGTCTAACACTTATTTTTAAAGTAATTTAACAGCATCTTTTTTTAATAACATCAGGGGGGAATGAAGAAAAAACGTAAAGTATTTAATTACTAATTTGTTACGCTGGATTAAATTTCCCATTTGTTGTTTTTTATTCGCATTTAATTAATGTTTTAATAGGATTATTTCATTTTGTTGTTTTTGTTAAGAAAATCTTAAAATATTTTTAATAATTTTTTTTAATTCGTTACTATTAAAAGTTCACTAAACCATTCACTGAGTTGTAAAAGAATTTAGAAAATGTTGTTTGTTGCGTTTGTGTGTGTGGCAAAACAAAAGACTTAAGCAACATACTTGTGATGTGAGTATGTGCATAACTCCGTGAATAATCGTGAAGGACTTTAGAATAATGTGTAAGTTTTCTTATTTAACAGTTTTTTCTTATCAAGAACAGTTAATTAAAAATTTCACAAGGTCTTAAAAATGTATTTTCAGTTGTCAGACAATAGAAAAAGTAAAACTGCTGCAATTAATAAATGAAGGAATACAAAATATTTATAGTCTATAGTCTAGTCTATAGTTTAGTCTATAGTCTAGTATATTCTATACTTTAGTCTATAGTCTAGTCTATAGTCTAGTCTATAGTCTAGTCTATAGTCTAGTCTATAGTATAGTCTATAGTCTAGTCTATAGTATAGTCTATAGTATAGTCTATAGTA
>NW_025808697.1:0-2292 GCF_022045245.1 Lucilia cuprina
CAGTTGCCCGCATGACTTTGCCCTGGTTGGTCAGTTGTTTGAGGTTTCTTCGCAATCCACGTTGTAACTGTGGTTTAAACCCAAATTTGCGGAAAGAGTTAAAGGACTGATATAAGGTAAAGTCAACATTTCGGAATAAGTTCGGTGCTGTTGCCGAATGACAAAAGATATCCCACAGTGGAATGACTGTGGCACTATGTGTTGGAAATGAGTTGGTGTCCATTGTATATGATACTGGATGAATGTAGATGTATGCGGGCTTCACTCCACCCATGTACCTAAATGAGTGTGTCGTATGTTTTTCTCTCATGAATGTATAGTTAGGATTAGGATTAAGAGCTTTTCCTTGTCGGGGTTCGCATTGGGCTTGAGCTCATGCTGCCTGTCATTCTGCAACGGGGCTACTATGGCAGGAGAGAAGATGGCTCGAGTTCTTTAGCATGTATAAAAATTGCCACCTGAGTTCTTCATTGAAGGATTCTGGGTTCTCAAGTCTATCCAGTGAATGAAAAAGACCACTGTGAAATAAGGTCGTTAGGGTAGGTGTTTAAGTAAAGCACTCGACATTTGTGTCTATATTTAGGACTATATACTGAATATAATCAGGACTATATACAGAATATAATCAGGACAATATACTGACTATAGTCTGGACTATATATTGATTATAGTTTGAACTATATACTGAACCACAGCAAATAGTTTTAACTTGTTACTAAATTATTTTCGGTGCTGAAGTTACAACAATCTTGAAAATATATTTGAATAAAGTTATTTGAATAAAGTTTTAGACTATTGTCAGTTCTAAAGTTTAAACTATAGTCTGAGCTATTGTTTTAGCCATAGTCTCAAAGAAAGCTAAATTTTTCTATATTCGTAACACTCACTCCCTGTCACACTGTTCACTCTACACACAATCTTATTGATGGGATGTTGCTGATGACAACGATGTCGCTGATGTGTACATTCATATTTGAATATTCACTTAAAATGAGTGGTGTGTGTTAAGGTGTGAAAGCAAAACAATATTTTTTGAATGTTGTCATCTTTCGGTTAAATGTTCGACTTCCGTTTCCGTATGACGCGTGTATGTCATTTACTATTGCTCTATACATGCATATTTTTGTTTATGTCTGTTTCTTAACAATTTTTTAAGTGAACATATTCATATTTAGATTTGTTTTTAAGTGAATGACAATTTCATACATAAATATTTCATAAAACATATTCCAACAATAACAACTATATTTCTGGAAATACATATATACCTCTTCATCCGTGCATGAACACATAAACTCGTAACAGTGTGTGTGTGTGTGTAAGTGAAGTGTGTTCATGCATGCGTTAAGTAAAATGTCTGTTGTTTTTCAAATTGTCTTAACAACAGTACTCCACCAAAAAAAAGGATTTTTATTTCCATATGTATATTATTTTCTATATATTTTTATACATACATATGTACATATAAGTATCTGCTATAAGTTTCTAAATATTGTATACGATTTTCTTCCATATTTACCATGAAATTGTTTTTACATTACCTTTTTTTTCTAAAAAAATGTCTGTCTGTCTGTGAAATTTGTTTTCTATAAAAACCATTGTCTGATATGAGTATGTGTCTGTGTCTTTAGTGTGTCCCATAGAGAAGGGGTTGTTGTTGTTTTACTTTTGTCTATTGACAAAAGAGATTTGGTATTTGTTTATGTTAACAGGTTTTCTTTGTTTCGTTTATTTTATATATTTCCTTGATGGAATTCCTTAATCGGATACAGACATGTTGCAGAACTTAAGGACTTTCAGGATTAACTACTCAAAAGAAGTTTCCAATAACTTTGATTTAAGTGACATAGATGGATTTTGTACAAAGCCATCAGTATGAAATAAATTTTAGCTTGAAAATGGAAACATTTTTTATTGAAAGTGTATAAAGTAGTATTGAGTAAATGTTTTTATTAATGGGTAAAGGATTTTAGTAGTTCTGGGATAAAATTATAAAATTTTATATAAATTAACAAATAATATGTCAGTTAAAATTTCAGAAAAGAATCTTCAATGAAGTTTTGAGTTAATTAGCAAATCAAGTAGAATTTTTATGTTTTGAAAAGTCGGGTCAAAATCGGGAGATGTTTCGTTTTAAAGTATAAACTTTGACGAGGTGAAATTCCAAGTAAGTTAGTAAGTTACTTAGTAAGTTAGTAGGTTAGTAAGTTAGTAAGTTAGTAAGTTAGTAAGTTAGTAAGTTAGTAAGTTAGTAAGTTAGTAAGTTAGTAAGTTAGTAAGTTAGTAAGTTAG
>NW_025808698.1:0-1433 GCF_022045245.1 Lucilia cuprina
AGTCTATAGTCTAGTCTATAGTCTAGTCTATAGTCTAGTCTATAGTCTAGTCTATAGTCTAGTCTATGGTCTAGTCTATAGTCTAGTCTATAGTCTAGTATATAGTCTTGTCTATAGTCTGTTTTATAATCTAGTCTATAGTCTGGTTTATAGTCTAGTCTATAGTCTAGTCTATAGTCCAGTCTATGGTCTAGTCTAAAAATGTGTACCCTCCCTAATAATGTTTATCATGTGTCTCTATATACATAAAAATATATCTTCTGCATTTTAGATGTGAAAAGAAAAACATTAAGGCAACAAATATTAATGCACATGAGTTTAATTTTTTACACTGTTCCTCCTTGAGGTTATAAAACAATTTTCAAAATTAGTTTTGTAGAAAAACAATTTTCATATACAGAGGAAAAAGTAAGAAACTCTTTTACCAAAATTTAGATAAGATTTTTAAATTATAAGGTTAAGAATTAAGCAAAAAAAAAAATACAGTAAGATAAATTTTTGCTAAAGAAACAGGATAAAATAATTTAATATTTGCTTTTAGTTAATATCGCTGTTCTAATTACATTTCAGCGTTAGTTCTCATTTCAAGTTAACGCAATTTATGGCAATATTGTGCTTTTCTAAGTTTTAATAGATTTGAATTGAATTTTTTCTAAATTTATAATTTCCTTTTTTTGCTCCCGTTTTCCATATCTCAGATTTATTGAGCATACAGGCATAAAATTGCGATAAGCCAAGCGAGCAGGCACAACCACTGGGATTATGCAGCGCATTAAATTCATGTTTTGTTGTGTTTGTAGTTTATGCCCCATAGCTGTTGCACTAATCATAATTGCAACCACGAGCAGTAAAATAAATGACATTTAAATTACACAAGATAAACGATTTCAAGTGCAAAATCATTGAATTTGAAAAATATGACAATTTTTCTGCTTATTTGCATTAAATAAGATTTCGAAGAGTAGTTTGGTTTTTGTCTTTTTTTGTTTTGTAGTATTTTAACAAAAATGACAGAAAACAGGCTCCTTTCACTTGTATTTTTCTCTTGTTTTTGTTATTTGCTGTAGCCGTGTGCATTAGGCAACATGTAAAGCAAAAGTTACAAAAGCAAAAAATAAATACGCAAACACAAAAAAGGCGCCACAATTTCAATCTGCAAGGCGTTTATTAATGAGCCACCAACCAACATAAGTGCGCATACAGCCGGCTGTAGCAGCGGTCAACTTAAACAGTTTTAACAGCTTAAACTAAGTATGTGACCATCACAAAAATTATGAAAACTTTTGAGTAGGCTAGACTATAGACTAGACTATAGACTTGACTACAGACTAGACTATAGACTAGACTATAGACTAGACTATAGACTAGACTATAGACTAGACTATAGACTAGACTATAGACTAGACTATAGACTAGACTATAGACTAGACTAT
>NW_025808699.1:0-2694 GCF_022045245.1 Lucilia cuprina
GAACACAACTAGAACACAACTAGAACACAACTAGAACACAACTAGAACACAACTAGAACACAACTAGAACACAACTAGAACACAACTAGAACAGAACTAAAACAGAACTAGAAAAGAACTAAAACAGAACTAGAAAAGAACTAGAACAGAACTAGAACAGAACTAGAACAGAACTAAAACAGAACTAGAACAGAACTAAAACAGAACTAAAACAGAACAGAACTAGAACAGAAATAGAACAGAACTAAAACAGAACTCGAACAGAACTAGAACAGAACTAGAACAGAACTAGAACAGAACTAGAACAGAACTAGAACGGAACTAGAACAGAACTAGAACAGAACTAGAACAGAACTAGAACAGAACTAGAACAGAACTATAACAGAACTAGAACAGTACTAGAACAGAACTAGAACAGAACTAGAACAGAACTAGAACAGAACTAGAACAGAACTAAAACAGAACTACAACAGAACTAGAACAGAACTAGAATAGAACAGATGTATAACTGAACGAAATCTGAAGTTGAATAAAAATCTGTTTTTACTGCTTTCACTAAAACAATTAAAATGTTAAGTGAATTCTTTCCTTTCGTCCTTGCATTAAGAAAAACCACTTAATGTTTAAGTAAATTATATTTGAAACAATTTTCATTAACTCACACTAATTTGTTGAAAGTGTGAACACACAAAAACGGACAAGATTTGTAATAAAAAAAGAAAAAAATTCAAATATAATTAAGTTCATATACATATAAATTACATGAAACCTTTGCTGATAAGCGAAAAAGGACTTCATTAATATACAAGAAAAGGATAATTCAAAATGAACAGATAATAATTAGTGGAAAAAAATTAAAAAAAAATTAAATGCTGAAGAAAAGGTAATAAGAACAAAAGATTTTTACATGAAGACAATATAATGAAAATAAATTTTTTTAAATAAATCTACAGTAAGAGAGAAGAGAATATACTAGAAAAGGGATTGATATTTAGAAATGTATCTTTTTGTCTTAAAAATTTTTAAATGTTTTTTAAAGTAAAAAACCAAATAATTTTATACTTAACAAGGTTAAGAGGGGAAACACACAAAAAATACTTAACAAAGTTAAAATGTTAATAAAATTTAAATTAAAAGTTATTATCCTGCTGAGAATGTACGTACTACTTTGACTTTAAATGTTAAGTTTTTTTTTTAAAAATTTCATTCAATTTAACTGCGCGGGGTCAGGGCTTGATTAGAACCCAACAGCTTAATTGACTTTTATTACAAGAGAAACATGCAACACGCACACACAAATAAACAGCTAAAACACAGCTGTAGATAAACATGGTCAATTGATGAAAAAAAAAACACCCTAATAGACAAACAAAAAGAAACAGTTCATTACATTGGCAGGAGCCAGCCAAATGGTTTTTCCTTTCGACTAGAGTGAGTAAAATTTTAAAACATCAACAAAAAAAATCAAACAAACTGCCGTAAGGAGTAATATCAAACAAAAAAACAAGTTTAAAAACCTTTTTTTTTCCTTTAAGCCAACTCGGTATTTGTTCGTTAGCTGAGTGACTGGTTGGTTCAATGTTTGGTTGCTGAACTGTTGCTGCTGCTGTTATGTTGCTTGTTCTTCACTTAAGTCTACAGCATGTTAATGTAGTCATAGACTTATTTCGTTTGCCTTTAGTTGGTTTTGACTGTGTTGTTGTTGTTTATTTTTTTCGTTTTTGAGTCTATGTACTCCAAACATGAATACATGATGTTTTGGTAAAACAAGGAATTCCTTTTCATGTTATTGTTTACTTTTTTCCTTCCTTTCAGCTCTAAACCATCACTATTTGCTTTGGTTGTGGAAATTTTCGTCGAATTCTATTTTAAATTACAAGAATTTTAATTTTTAAGACTAAAAAGTTTTTTACAGGAAGTTATAGAAAATTAACTGGAAAATAACAACAACAACAAAAAAATACATGTCCCTAGGGATATATATCAGTAATACTTAATAGATACTATTTTTAACTCACTAAGGTAAATGAAAAAAAGTTAGAAATAAAACGTTTAAGGCAATTAAAATGGAAACCTGAAACTTTGTTCCTTAAGCAATTTAAAAGATTTTAGGTTACAACAACAACAAAAAATAAATAAACAATTAAGGCTTCTGCCTTAAAACATATATTAACTAAAAGCTCTACTACAGGAAATAAAATCAAACACCAACTTTAAAATTTAGATATAAATATATTTTGTAGTAAACGTTTCTATAGTATAATGTAAAGTGTAGTATATAGTATAGTCTGTAGTCTAGACTTAAGTTTAGCCCTTTGTCTAGTCTGTAGTATTTTCTAGTCTAGTATATAGTCTAGTCTAGTCTATAGTCTAATCTATAGTATAGTCTATAGTCTAGTCTATAGTCTAGTCTATAGTCTATTGTATAGTCTAGTCTATAGTCTAGTCTATAGTCTAGTCTATAGTCTAGTCTATAGTCTATAGTCTAGTCTATAGTCTAGTATATAGTCTAGTCTATAGTCTAGTCTAGTCTATAGTCTAGTCTAGTCTATAGTCTAGTCTAGTCAATAGTCTAGTCTATAGCCAAGTCTATAGTCTAGTCTATAGTATAGTCTATAGTCTAGTCTATAGTCTAGTATATAGTCTAGTCTATAGTCTAGTCTATAGTCTAGTCTATAGTCTAGTCTATAGTCT
>NW_025808700.1:0-1544 GCF_022045245.1 Lucilia cuprina
TGACAGTTTTCGTGCTAGGACAGTCATTTATGCACCATTTTAAAGCATTAAAATTGCCATTTGTTGTATATTATTTTTAGAAAATGGCTAATTGGATAGATCGGTAGAATTATTTTCACAGCTTTAAAAACGCGGTATTTTAAGGTTCCTATATAGCTGCAAATAACATTGACAGTTTTCACGCTATGACAGTCATTTAGGCATCATTTTAAACATTATGATTGCACTTTAATATGGTATATCATTTGTAGCATAATGTGTATTTTTACAAATTGGTCAATTTGATAGATCGGTATAATTATTGTTCTATGTATTATAAACACTATAATCTGAGGTTCCGATATGGTAGTGAATAACTTTGACAGTTTTCATGCTATGACAGTCATTTATGCATCATTTTAAGGCATTATGATTGCACTTTAATTTGGTATATCATTTGTGGCATAATGTGTTCGTCTAAAAAATGGTCAATTTGAAGGATCGGTAGAATTGTTGTTCTATGTTAAAAACGCTGTGATTTGAGTTAAAGTTATAGTTTTCATGTTATAGCAGTGGTTTATATATCTTTTTATTGCATTATAGTTGCCATTTGTTTTGGTATATAATTTGTTGCAGAATATATTTTTAGAAAATGGCTAATTGGATAGATCGGAAGAATTATTTTCACAGCTTTAAAAACGCGGTATTCTAAGGTTCCGATATGGCTGCAAATAACATTGACAGTTTTCACCCTATGACAGTCATTTAGGCATCAATTTAAAGCATTATGATTGCACTTTAATTTGGTATATCATTTGTGGCATAATGTGTTCATCTAAAAAATGGTTAATTTGAAGGATCGGTAGAACCCCAGCTGCCATGCCAGCTATTAAAGTCTCCCGTGATAATTTTAGGATAAGTTGCTTCGCCAAATATATTATCAAGTGTGTCTCTTGAAAATTGTTGGTCCGGTCTAACATAAGACGAATATACGTTAAATTTAAACTTAGAAACTATCTCAATACAAGTAGTGTCTATTTCTGTATTTGGTCTCAAATATATTTCCCTATGTTGTAATGAATTGTATACCAGAATGGCCACACCACCATATCTTGTAGTTGATGTATTTTTAGAATACATCGTATAGTTAATCGGTATGCTAATATTGGCGGTATCATGTACATGGGTCTCTTGAATACATAAAATCTTTGGTGAGTATGTTTTCAGAAGTATTAGTAGCTCATTATAATTGTTCCTTAGTCCGTTTATATTCCATTGGAGAATTTTCAATGCCATTCTATCATATAGAGCTTTATACTAGATATAATATCCAATATAATATTGTTAGTATATACATTTATTTTTAAATGCAATGGTATCTTAATAATAAGCCACAATGTAATATAAGTTACTAAATAATTTAGCAAAGTGTATGTTTGGTAACGTCTTAAGTATAGTAACAATAAATTTAAATGTATAATAAATATTAGCCAATGAGTAACAATAATAACAAAATAAAATAATGAATATGCATGCATAAAATTAATGTAGTAAACAATAATATG
>NW_025808701.1:0-1330 GCF_022045245.1 Lucilia cuprina
TTTAGTTCTGTTCTAGTTCTGTTTTAGTTCTCTTCTAGTTGAACTTGCTGTTCTTGCAATTTTATATCAATTCTAATACTGTTTAGATATATTTTGTAACAAAACTATTTTAACAACGTAAATTACTTTACTCTACCCCTTCTAAGTATTTCTTCAGCTCCTTAAACTGCAAAACAAAATCATTCTTAATTTTCTTTCATGTCATTATGACATCAAATTTTAATGCCTGCTTGCACATATCAATTTGCTTTTGGGTCCCATTTCCTTGACGAAGCACCTGTCATGATGCATGGAAAATATCTTTTACTGTCTGTCTGTCTGTCTGCTTTCTGAGTTACAGGCAAACAACAAAGAAATATAAAATTTTCAAAAATGCATTCTTCATTCTGTAGACAAGTCATTTCTCTGCTTGTAGCCTGTCATAGAACAAAACGTGCAGAAATCTAGCAAAATGGAAAAGTCAAGGTGTTTGCTATAAAGTGGCAGGCATAGACAGGCACCGACCGACCGGCAGGTTGGTATAGCATACAAAAAATGTGAACTCTTAAGATTTTTTTGTTTTTGGTTTAATTAAAAGGGAAATGTGGAAGGTAAGAAAATTAAAATGTTGCAAAGTAATAAAAAAAACAAAAAACATTCAACAATCAATAGAAAAATTTTGAGAAATCAGCAATTGTGGTTTGGCTTCTTTTCTAATTAATCTTTAGTATAAAACCACATTCTTTTTATTATATTTTCTTTTTTATTTTTTTTTTTTTGCTCATTAATTCTATTTTTAGTGCTAAAACTTTAGCTTTCAGTTGCAATTTATCTTGAATCTATTTTCGTATTTATATCTTAATTTATGTCGCTTGTTATTATTTGTGTTTTTCTGACACAAATAAATAGTAATAGAAAAAATAAATCTTCGCTTTAATCACCTTGTATTACGTTTTGGCGTCATTATTAATTGGTATGCTTTTGATGTTCAAATTGTATTTGATGTGTTTGAACACAGCCGCTTTCTTTGACCAAACAAACGGCTTCTATGAAGACTTCTACTATCATCTGTAGCTTCTATTTATTCTTGTTTTTGTATTATTACAAATTTTCCTTGTTGTCATGTTGTGGCCAGTTGGTTTAAAACAACCTGCTTTAACATGTCTTTTGAGATGCATTATCATAGCAACTAATCTAACATAAAGGTAATCAAACTTTCGGTATATGTTCAGTTCTAGTTATTTTCTAGTTCTGTTCTAGTTCTGTTTTAGTTCTGTTCTAGTTCAGTTCTAGTTCTGTTCTAGTTCTGTTCTAGTTCTGTTCTAGTTCTGTTCTAGTTCTGTTCTAGTTC
>NW_025808702.1:0-1087 GCF_022045245.1 Lucilia cuprina
GTTTGGTGTGTTAAATAATAACAGTAGTCACTGTTTCAACAGAACTCAAAAAAAAATAATAAAAATAAATTAAAAAACCTTATCAAACTATAGTATTTATATCCTTTAGTTAAAGTTTTTCAACTTTAACCTTCTTACACAAACTATGATTACCCCTACTGCTTGTCGTGTTTGTTTATCTTCTTCTTTGCCATACTTTTATTTTGTTTTTGTTCATAAACTTAACATTGGTATATAAAATGTCGGTTGATGTTTGTAATATCTTTTCTGTCTGTTGTTGATACATTTTCCTTAATTTTTTCTCATATTTGCATGAGTATGAATTTATAATATTTTTTTTTATTGTTTTGTTTTGCTACAACAATTTTAAATAGTTGTACTCTTTTATATTTTGCAACTTTTTTTACTGTTTATTGCCCTATATTATTTACTCATACTTAATTCGCTTTTAATTGTAAAACTTGGCTTATGGATAATAGAGACAAAAAGGGAATTAAAATAATATAAAAAATAATGAAATTAATTATATTTGTAATATAAAACATGTAATAATCTTTTATGTAAATAAGCAATTATGTTGAAAAAAAAAATAAATAAAAATGTATCTACAAATCGGGATTAATTTAGATTCAATTGTTCTTTACCAAGATATATTTAAATATGCATAAGACAATAAAGATAATCGACTATTGAGTAGGCTATAATATCACCTATAGCCCAAACTGAAGCCTTGTCTATAGAAAGCCTCGTCTTTAGACCAAACTAAAGTCTCGTATAAAGATAAGACTATAGACCAAACTATTGTCTCGTCCATAGAATAGACTATATATAGACCAGACAATTGTCTCATATAAATAGACCAGACAATTGTCTCGTCTAAATAGACCAGACAATTGTCTCGTCTACCAGACTATTGTCTCCTCTATATAGACTATATATAGACCAGACAATTGTCTCATATAAATAGACCAGACAATTGTCTCGTCTACCAGACTATTGTCTCCTCTATATAGACCAGACTATTGTCTCCTCTATATAGACCAGACTATTGTCTCCTCTATATAGACCAGACTATTGTCTCCTCTAT
>NW_025808703.1:0-1179 GCF_022045245.1 Lucilia cuprina
TAGTCCAGACTATGGTTTTGTCTATAGTCCAGACTATGGTTTTGTCTATAGTCCTGACTAGTGTATAGTCCAAACTATAGCCCAGCTTTGTCCTTAATCTTGTCCTTGTGCTAGCTTATAGGTTTGCTTGTAGTTGTAGCTATACTTCATACACACTTTAGTTTTGTTTATAATCCAGGTCTTCTTAATAATCCACATTTTACTGTTCATGATAGCAATAAAGCAATTCACTTTTTTCTTGTGGCAGTCATATGATAAGTTTATTATTCGTGTTTTCTGATTCGAGTAATCGTTTTCCTTAAATTAAAAAATAATACAGAAGAAAAGTAACTAATCATAGCAAAAATCTTCACAAAATATTTCAAATTATTTAAAAGCATCATAATTTGAATGATAATAAACTTTTTAATTATGAAAGGGAAGGATAGCCTGCATATATAGTTACATTTTAGAAACCTGCCTTTAAACTATGTTATAAATATTAGAATGATACAAGAATCCTTTTTTTTATAATTTTAAATTCTTGCTTAAGAGGACCTTCTCTTTTTCTTTAACATTTTATCATTTGAAATGTTTGTCATTTGTATAACAATGAATATTATTGTCAGAGTTTACTCATACACATCCAAACATAAATGTTTCTGTGTATGTAAATGAATGTGTTCATTTGCATGGATTTAATTTAATTACGATTTTTTTTTGTAATTATAAATTTTCTTGTTTATGTTGTTGTAGTTATTGCTGTGTATTCTCATCAACAACAATTAAACACATGTCACACATGTGTTGGCAATGCAACAAAAATGAAAAAAAAAATATAAAATTTAACATTTTCAAACAAAAATAAAATTTTATGACAAGAAAACCAACAACAGCAATATCATTGACAGCATTAATAGCAGCAACAACAAGACAGCTACAAGTATATTATGACAACAACAGCAACAACAACAACAATAACATAATGTAAAATGTCATAAACAGACAGTTTTAATATTAATTGATGAATGACTAAATGACAAACGGATGGAAAAGCTCTAGCTAGTATCTCTGGCAAACGGAGTGAATTGAAAAGGAAAATATGTACAGCAAAGGCAACAACAACGACAAAAGTAAAATTTTAAATCAAATCAAATATTGTAGATAAAATTATATTGAGTGTAATAATGACAGAAGAGA
>NW_025808704.1:0-1039 GCF_022045245.1 Lucilia cuprina
AAATTTGCGAACATTCACAATAAAATGCTGAAATAAATTATTTTATTTTTCAAAACAAATGTTATTTGCAACGCCGTAAAACTCAATAAAAATATTAAATAAAAAAAAAACAACAGCAACAACAAAAACTCAACCATAAAAATAACAACAACAATTTTTTTTACATACAAGTTTTCTACGTGCATTTTGCCGCCAACTGTATATTAAACATTTCTACAAGGTTAACCACCAGCAACAACAGCAGCAAACCAACAACAAATGCACGTAGAGGGAATCATGCCGACAACTACCTACTTTCAGGAGCAGTTCCAGAGCGAGCAGAAAAAAAATTACTTAAGTATTTTTAGAATTAATATTACTTTATTAACTATTATTAATTATTATAATTATTAGCTTATTTTTTTTATTATTTAAGTACTAATATAAGTATTTCTATTGTTATATTATTTTTTTTTCTCTCTCATGATTAATATATAGTCACTAAAATAAAACATGAAATCTAACTTTAATTAAATCTTTAGTGGGATGCTAAGTGGAAGATTGGGCAAAGGGAAGTGTAGGTGAGCTGATTGTGTGTTTTAGGGACAGATTAAATAATAGGGTAGAACTTCTGTCATGGAGTCTGACAGATAGTCAGTAGGGTGGGAACCATACCCAGATGTCATAACACCGTGACATCAAGTTTCATTCCTCCCTAAGATCATTGCTTTTTTTTAAGAATTTTATACATCAGGGTATTTTGATTAGGCAAGAGTGTATACTATATGTTATGCGTTTAGGAAAACGGGTTGAGAACCATAATACCTTTCTGAGCTAGCTGAACAAATCTACCTTGCCTCTTAACTGCCGTACGTTTCTATAATAATATCCTAAATATTTCATCTGTAATAATCGACGCGTAACATATATGGCGCCCAACGATAAGCAATGCGGTCTTTACGTAACCAACGGTAAGCAATGCGGTCTTTACGTAACCAACGATAAGCAATGCGGTCTTTACGTAACCAACGATAAGCAATGCGGTCTTTACGTAACCAAC
>NW_025808705.1:0-1188 GCF_022045245.1 Lucilia cuprina
AGTTCAGTTCTAGTTCAGTTCTAGTTTAGTTCTAGTTCAGTTCTAGTTCAGTTCTAGTTCAGTTCTAGTTCAGTTCTAGTTCAGTTTTAGTTCAGTTCTAGTTCAGTTTTAGTTCAGTTATAGTTCAATTCTAATTCAGTTCTAGTTCAGTTCTAATTCTAAACATTTAAATTATTTGTTAATATCTTACTATTTTATAGAGGTAAAGCAGTAAGTTTGGGCCTAACGTTGGGTCGTTTAGGAGTAATAGTGGCTTCGAATTTAATTGCCGGCATGTTGGAACCCTACTGTAATGGACTTCTTGGCATAGTTACCTGTACTATATTAGGTATTGAAAATAATTAAAATATTTAAATTTAAATCAATAATTTTACATATTTTTATTATTTTATTTTTAGTTTGTGGCTGTCTCGTTTACTTCTTGCCAATTTAAACCGATACTTTTTTAACTTATTTTCAGCAAAACTTTTTGCTTAATATTTAATCTCAAAAATGTATTATTTTAAATTATATCATAAAATATTTATTTTAAACAAACAATAATGCAAAAAAAAAAACATTTTTTTTTCTTTTTTTCTTTTTTTTATACAATAAAAACAAAATCACTTCAAAGATGCATGTGTTATAAATTCCCATTTACATTCCAACACCAGTTATCGTGTTAAATTTGTATGTCATATGTATAGATGAAATTTTTAAAAGAACAACAATTTACTTTTAAACAAAAATAATAAAAATATTTTACATATGATATGTAGGTAAGTGTAAAAATCCTGGTATGTAAAATATTTTTGCACTCCAATACAAAAATCAGATTCCCACAAGCATTATATTATAACTTATGAAAAAACAAAAATATGTATGACTTACAGGGGTACAAGTAAGTAGATGCGATAAAGAGATATTATGAAAATGTTCGAAGCAAAAATTTATGTGAATCATAGTTTTGTAACTAAAAAGGTCGACTTTATACAATCAGTATAATAAATGATAAAAAAATAGTTTTATGTAAAATAGCATGAATTTATTTGTTTTTAAAATATTGAAAAGTGTTGTTATGGTAGAATTGAATTGAAGAGTACTAAACTAGAACTGAACTAGAACTGAACTAGAACTGAACTAGAGCTGAACTAGAACTGAACTAGAACTGAACTAGAACTGAACTAGAACTGAACTAGAACTGAACTA
>NW_025808706.1:0-2170 GCF_022045245.1 Lucilia cuprina
ACTGAACTAGAACTGAACTAGAACTGAACTAGAACTGAACTAGAACTGAACTAGAACTGAACTAGAACTGAACTAGAACTGAACTAGAATGTCAAACTAAAAGATACGGATTATAGCAAGATTTTGCATCTGTGTCTTTTCTGCATGTACTTATTGCTATTATTTTCTTGTTTTTTAGTTCATCACAAAATTCTCATCTTAAGTACTAAAGTAGGTGCAAAAAGTTTCCCATGTCACATCTACTTAGTTCTAGTTCAGTTTAAGTTCAGTTCTAGTTTTGTTCTAGTTCAGTTTTAGTTTTGTTCTCAGCTTCCGGTTATTGTTAGATATTCTGCTGGTTAAATTTTTTTTGAATACTGTTAATTTAACTTTACATTAATATATATCCAGACATTGCGATAAAGAGTGTTAGTGATGCAAGATAAATCCAAAAAAAAAAAAAAATAATAATTTTATTCACTGCAAAATAATTCCATCTTGCATCGGAAATGTAATGTTTTTTAATCTGTGCGTCACACGCAAATCTAATTGTAAATATTGTACTTGTTGTGATTATCTTAAATACCTTCAACAAATATATTCCCATTTATTTACTTAAATTCAATTTATATTTAAAGTTAATTCGTTGAATATGCTAATTAAATATACATTACAATAAAATACAGTTAAAATATACATGAATAATTACAACAAATTTATTTACTTAAAAAACTTATTATAACAAAATTTTTGTTATTCTAACTTTTTTCTTTTTGTTCATATAATTTCAGTTGAAAACCTTCTTGACTGGTTTTGAGTTTCAGTGGAATTGTAAAAGAGGAGTGGAGGAAAAAGTTTTTAACATTTAATACGCATTTTAATTTCATTCAGTATGGCCGTTAATGAATCTCAACCGCTTTACTGCGGTTCTGGCATGGATAATTTTCATACAAGGTAAGCAAAATGTTTGTGTTTTACTTGTGAGTTGATGTTTTTTTTGGTTTCTCTTTCCGTTTCCGCTTGTGTGTGTATGCGTTGGTTCTGTTGCTGTTTGTATTTGCATTTGTTTGTCTATGCATGCATGGTTGGGTTTTTATCAATACTACCAATGTGTGGCATTAGGACTTTATTTATATCTTTAGGTGTATACATACTTATTTGAAATTTATATGATTTAATTTTTTACATTCTATAAAGTATTTTTTCTCCATATAACGTAGCAATAGTAAAATAAGCAAATTCAATTACGATTTGAATCATTAAGTTTTATTTGGATTTTAAATAAATTATATACATTACATCAACTACATGGAAAGAACATGCAAATGTTCTTTCCTTATAACTAATATGTTTACATATATGTATGCATGTACATTTCATACAGTTGAAATTGATGAATAAATTGTAATCAACATTTCTATATTCGCACTCGGATTCCATTCCATACTTGAATGTGACAAACTGTATTCGCAGATAATACAATTTGTTTACAAGCAATTTAATGTTTGCATTAAATTATACTCATATTGTAATACAATTATTGAAGTATATGTATATTTATACTAAATTTTGAACTATGGGCGTTTGTATGTACATATATTATTGTAATTATTGTTATTCAAAATCTTCATGTGTACGTAATTACATATTTTGAATAGTGATAGTCATCTCATTATACTGAGTTAATATTAAGTGAAAATATGTATTATATGATATATGATAATTGAAATATTAACTTTAGTACTTTTAATTCAATCAGGAATAATGTAATAAAACTAATTTTCCTCTTTTTGTTGAAATGAAGTGATAATGTGTAATTAACTCTAATATAAATTATCAATGGGTAGTTTGAATTAATGTTTAAAGTTCTTTTGTTTTGAATTTGGAAAAACAAGAGGATGAACATCACTATGAGGAAGTAAAAATGCTAGTCTTCGGTCGTGTCCAATATTACGAATGTACAATAAACAAAGTGTACCAGGATTTCCTTGTCGTCAAAGCATATCTTTTCAATCTCCTCGACCCATTTCCTTAAAGGTTTTTAATCAGTGTTCCTGAGGGATATCATATGTTTATAGAATGTTAGTTCAGTTTTAGTTCAGTTCTAGGTCAGTTCTAGGTCAGTTCTAGTTCAGTTCTAGTTCAGTTCTAGTTCAGTTCTAGTTCAGTTCTAGTTCAGTTCTAGTTCAGT
>NW_025808707.1:0-1448 GCF_022045245.1 Lucilia cuprina
TTAAAAACACTGTGATTTGAGGTTCCGATATGGTTGCAAATAACTTTGACAGTTATCATGCCAGGACAATCGTTTATGCATCATTTTAAAGCATTATGATTGCACTTTGTTTTGGTTTACAATTTGTGGCATAATGAATTTTGACAAAAATTGGATAGATCGGTATATTTATTGGTACAGGTTTAGAAATGCGGTAATTTAAGGCTCCGATATGATTGCAAATATCATTTATAGTTTTCATGTTATTGCAGTAGTTTATACATATTTTTATTGCATTATAGTTGCTATTTGTTTTGCTATATAATTTATTGCATAATATATTTTTAGAAAATGGCCAATTGGATAGATCGGTAGAACTATTTTCACAGCTTTAAAAATGCGGTAATTTGAGGTTCCGATATCACTGCAAATAACATTGACAGTTTTCACGCTATGCCAGTCATTTAGGCATCATTTTAAAGCATTATGATTGTAATTTATTATGGTATATCATTTGTAGCATAACGTGTGTTTTTACAAATTGGTCAATTTGATAGATCGGTAGAATTATTGTTTTATGTTATTGTTCTTATATAAACGCAGTAATCTGAGGTTCCGATATGGTTGCAATTAACTCTTGCAGTTTTTGTTCTAGGACTGTCGTTTATGCACCATTTTAAAGCATTAAAATTGCCATTTGTTTTGGTATATAATTTACTGCATAATGTATTTTTAGAAAATGCCCAGTTGGATAGATCGGTAGAATTATTTTCCCAGGTTTAAAAAGGCTGTAATTTGAAGTTCCGATATGATTGTGAATAACTTTAACAGTTTTCATGCTATGACTGTCATTTATGCATCATTTTAAAGCATTATGATTGCACTTTAATTTGGTATATCATTTGTGGCATAATGTGTTCGTCTAAAAAATGGTCAATTTTAAGGATCGGTAGAATTGTTGTTCTATGTTTAAAAACGCTGTGATTTGAGGTTCCGATATGGCTGCAAATAACATTGACAGTTTTCACGCTATGACAGTCATTTAGGCATCATTTTAAAGCATTATGATTGCACTTTAATATGGTATATCATTTGTAGCATAATGTGTGTTTTTACAAATTGGTCAATTTGATAGATCGGTAGAATTATTGTTCTATGTTTAATAAACGCAGTAATCTGAGGTTCCGATATGGTTGCAATTAACTTTGGCAGTTTTCGTGCTAAGACAGTCGTTTATGCACCATTTTAAAGAATTAAAATTGCCATTTGTTTTGGTATATAATTTATTGCATAGTGTATTTTTAGAAAATGGCCAGTTGGATAGATCGGTATAATTATTTTCACAGCTTTAAAAAGGCGGAAATTTGAAGTTCCGATATGGCTGCAAATAACATTGACAGTTTTCACGCTATGACAGTCATTTAGGCATCATTTTAAAGCATTATGATTGTACTTTAATATGGCATATC
>NW_025808708.1:0-3551 GCF_022045245.1 Lucilia cuprina
ACTAGACTATAGACTAGACTATAGACTAGACTATAGACTAGACTATAGACTAGACTATAGACTAGACTATAGACTATAGACTAGACTATGGACTATAGACTAGACTATAGACTAGACTATAGACTGGACTATAGACTAGACTATAGACTAGACTATAGACTAGATTATAGACTAGACTAGACTATAGACTAGACTATAGACTAGACTATTGTTAGTTAGGTAGGTAGTTAGGTAGTTAGTTAGTTAGTTAGTTAGTTAGTTACTTAGTTAGTTAGTCAATTTATATTTTCTTTAAAAATATTAATCAGATACTTAGTTATGGAAACACCTTCATATTTTCTCTGCACTTTAACATACTCAAAGTCAATGCACGCATTTTAATAAGTTAAGGGGGAAAATATATAACATTTTTTCTAATTTTTCATAAAAAGCACCAGCAAGAGCAGCCGTAGCAATAGCAAGCAACAGCAGTTACGGAATAAACAAGTAGCAACAACCTGCTCGCCAACATAAACAAATTGAATGAAATCAACTCGTTAAAAAGTAAATAAACTTGATGAATAACAAAATTAATCAAAGGGTAAAGTACGAAAAAAAAAAACTTAAGAACAAAATATAATAAAAAAGAATAAAATTAAAAAAAATAGCAAGAACTACAGAAAATAACAACAAAGTCTAGGTTAAAGTAAATATAAGTACCATAAGGATATTCAAGGTAAAAAATTTAAAAAGAGAAAAATTATTTATAAATAAATATTTAAGAAATAAAATTTAAAGCTTTAAGGAATAAGGAAATTTATTATATTTATTTATTTTTGTATTTCTTAAGAAATGTCCTAGAGATTTTCACCTAATGTTTCATGTCACACAGCATGTTGACAGTTTGAGTTAGATTGATAGAAAAGGTGTTGATGCCTGCAGTCTGAAAACGTTTTATTTTTGTTTATTATACTAACAAACATGAGTTTTTCAATGTACATATGTATGTTACAATACAATAAATGTTTCGATACTGCTTTGGCCCCCCCAAAAGCCAACGGGAGGTGACAGTTTTTAGTATCTCTCATACTGGTGGTAATGTTTTTTTTCTTTTACTTTTAAAGATTATCATCAACAGCATTATCAATGTCATTATATTGTTTGCATTCCCAACATTGAAATACTTTTTACGGATTTTCTATTACTAAAGAAATATCTAACATATTTTGAACTCTGCAGGATAAACTGGAATTGGATGATGATGATGGTATTGAGAAAACTTTTTCTATTTTATATTTATATTATATTTACTCTCACAGATACAAGTTTTCTATATGAAAAGAGTTTAAAAAAGTTAGAAATTGTTATTTTAAGAAATATATTTCCCATAGACAATTGTCTCGAAAAAAATGAAATTTTCTTTAATTATATTGAGTTTGTTTAATATAAAAATAAATTTTCTATAGAAAAATTTAATCTCTTTAACAAAAGAAGAATTTTTTATAAACAATTTTTGTTTCTCTTTAAGAAAGAGAGAAAATTTGTATCGAAAATTTACTCCCTTTCATAAACAGACACAATTTCTATAAAACAATTTTTCTCTCTCTCACAAAGAGAGAAAATTTTTATAAAAATGCACTCTCTTTCATAAAGAAAGAAATTTTCTTAGAAAATTGTACTCTTTGTCAAAAGATAGACGTTTTTTTGAAAATTGTGCTCTCTTGAAAAAAAGTAAAATAATTTTTCTATAGAAAATTATAATTTCTTAAAAAGAAGAATATTTATTACAGAAAATTGTACTCCTTTTAAGAAATACAGAATTGTACTATAGGAAATTGTACTCTTTTTAGGAAAGAAAAATATTTTCTTAGAAAATTGTACTCCTTTTGAGAAATAGAGAAATTTTCTCTATAAAGTTATATACTTTTTAAAAAATAAATTTTCCATAGAATATTGTATCGTCATACAGAAGTTTTTTATATTAAACTGAATTCTTTTAAACAAATAGAGAAGTTTTCTGAAGAAAATTTAACTCTCTTTTTCATCTATTTTCAGCAAAACAAGTTTACCTTCTGTAGGGTGCATTTTGGCAAATCTCTGCATTTAACATGAAGATAAGAGTTGTAGCCGAAGATAAATGATTTTTGTTTGTTAAGAAGACAATGTTTTCTGTTGAGATAAACTGACTGAAATGTTAGAGAGACAAAGTTTTTGTGGTGTCAGAATCTATTTGCTTGCAAAAAAAAAAAATCAAATAAAACCTCTTTGCAGTAGCCTCTTTCTGGCGAAAGACATCATGGTACCACCGAATCATCAATTGTTACCACTACATATGAAAAAAGCTGCAGGAGAACTTCTTCTTTTCCAGCAATAATACAAAATCCCTAGTATAAGAGTGTGTTTGCCTTGAAAAAGACGGATGAGAAAAAAATAGAAAGAAAACTAATGACTCGAGTGCTTGTTGACTTGTTCCATCTAATTTACTTTCCTCAAGTTAGAAGTGATAGTTTTGTCGGTGTGTATGTGTGAGTGTGTGTGCTTTGCATTAGTGTTAAATGTGTTGGTTTGTTTTAGTTCTTTTTATTTCGCATCCTTTCTTATTTATCTTCAAGTGTGTTAGTTTAGTTTTTAATACATACAAAAGTTTTCTAACTACACTACTTTAGATTATTCAACAACTATTCTTTGAAAAACATACCAGCAAACAACCAGCATTATCCACAGACACTTAAGGGTTAAGAGCCAAAAAGTCAACAAATTCTCAAGTCTTGCATAATGGGGTGTAAGTATAAAAATTAAATCGGTTTCTAGTTTGTTTTTTCTTCGGATTTTTTTTTTTAACTTTTTCATGCGCCATTTAATTTATACAAAGTAAATCATAACCAGCCGTGACGTTAAAAAGAATAAACATTTGTTTTAAAGATTTTCTGAAAAAAAAATACAGATAGAGTTCAAGATGATGATATAAAAAATAATGACATATAAACACAAAAAGGTTTTAATATGTCTAAAATATTTAAGTTTATAGATATCCAATGTTGCAATGCAGTGGCCATAAATTTATAAAGCAACAAGTAGTTGCATTAATTTTATTAATTGAGATTTTTGGAATTGGAACAATAAGCAAATTGTAAAAAAAGAACTATATATCGAATTAAATTTTTCTTAAAGAAGAAGTAATGGCTTTTGAACTAGTTAAAACATTTAAGAAAACTCTTTTTCATACAGGATTATTGTATTTTGTCCTGTTCATTTTCAATTTGTACCTTTTAATGCAAAAAAATACCATAAATATACCGTTAGAAAAGTAACAAACAAAACAACAATAAAATTGACTATAAAGTGTCATTTAGAAAACCTCATATCAATACTTAACGTATTTTTGTAATGCAACAAACAATAACAAAAAGAATTACAAGCAACACAAACAGTAGGGCAGTTCCATTTCTCAACATAGAACGTAGAATACAATAGACTAGACTATAGACTAGACTATAGACTAGACTATAGACTAGACTATAGACTAGACTATAGACTAGACTATAGACTAGACTATAGACTAGACTATAGAC
>NW_025808709.1:0-4405 GCF_022045245.1 Lucilia cuprina
ATCTATAGTTAAGACTATAGACTGATTTGTAGTCAAGACATAAGACTGAACTATAGTCAAGTGATTTATTCTCTCTAGCTTTTAAATCAGCGAGAGAGAGAGAGAGAGGTAAGAGAGAGATAGTAGAATAGAGAACCGGCTAATAAATATAATTTTGCAAATAAAAAATTCAGACTTACTTTGACAATGAAGTTTTCTAAAAATATTGTAAGAAATATCAGCTTCCAGCTTTAGTTGTTTTATTCCTTTAATAAAAATTCTCTCAGTGTATAAAAAATCCAAGTTTAGTTTATAATTGAAGTTTTAAGATGTTATTAAGTTTCTTTTTTACACAGTTATTTCTAGTTATTGCAGTGAATATAAAAAATTGTTTTTTTAACTTTAATTTAATTTGTTTTTTTTATATATATAAAATTTTTTCTAAGTGTAAATTTAAAGTTTTCTTTTGTATTTCTAATACACTTGCAGAAAATCAGTCTTTTTTTAAATTGGTTAGTTTATGTTTATAGTTTTTTTTCTTTTGTAATGAAATTGAAAAGGTTTTTTTAAGTTTTATTTTTATAAAAATTTTTTTGGTAATTTTAAAAAATTTTTTTAAATTTTAATTTAAATTTTTATTTTTTTAAATTTTAATATTTTTTAGTTTATTTTTAATATTTTTTTTATTTTAAAAGTTTTTTGAACAAATTTTGTTTTTTTTTTTATTAAATTATTTAGTTTTTTTTAATTGTTTAATATTTTATTAAAAAACATTTTGTATTCTTTTTAACACTTTTTCCATAATTCTGCAATATTTTTTTAATTTATTGTTATTTTATTATATTTTTAAAAAACATTTTATTAATTTTTTTGTAACAATTATTTTTTTAAACACAATTGTTTATTTTAAATCAAATTTTAATATTTTCTGTTTTTTTAAACTTTTTTTAATAAAAATTTGTTCTATTTTTAGAAATTTTTTAAAAATTTTTTTAGTAAAAATTGCACTTTTGTTCTTTTTATTAATATTTTTTATTGAATATTTTTTATAACAAATTATTTAAAAAACAAAACTTTAAGGCATTTTTTAAAATTTTTTTCAAATGAGATCGTTTTTTTCAATTTCTTTTCAAATTTTTTTTTTCTCTTTTCTTTAAAAAGTTTAATATTTTTCAAATTGTTCTATTCAAAATTTATTTTTGGTTTTTCAATATTTTCTAAAACAAAAAGTTCTAATTTAAAATTCTTCACTTCACTGTGTGTTGTTAACGCGTTGCGAGTTAATTTTGAAATACTCGAACGGGCAAAAACGTTATTAAAAAAGAATAAAATATACCACCGTGCACAGACAGCAGCAAAGCTTCTCTATATGGCTGGTATTTTTTGGTTCTTACAAAAAACAAAACAACAACACCAACAACAACAAAACAAATTCATTCAGTGTAAAAAACAACAAGAAAATCCACACTGAAATGTCAATGTGTTTAAAAAAGTATCTGTGTGTGTGTGTATAGTAGGGGGTATTAGCCCGAGAGGTAGGGGTTTTTTTTAGGTGGTTATACGCTATCAAAACCTTACTAAAGCTTTTTTTCTGTTCTCTCTGTTTTATTTTTCCAATTGCCTACACATACATTCACAGCACAACAAAATTGCTGCTTGTGTACAAAAAAGCTGCCAAGCAGCAGCGCTGTTAGCACTCTCATCAAGCAGCCAACATACTATACTGACAAGTTAGAATTTTATATAAAGCTAACAATAACAAACTATTAAATAGTATTAGTATCTACCAATACTAGTATCACAACTAAGACAGCTCAAGAAAGGGTTTAATTATTTGCAAACTAACTACAGTAAGTTACAAAAGTAATGCGGTTTCCTTTAGTTCTCTTATCTTTCTCGATACACATTAGCAATAGTATTTCCTTTAATTTCCTCTTCTACTCTCACCCACATAAACACACACACGCACATGCTAACAAAGTTTCCTTCTTAGCATACACAACGAAAAGCAGAGGTGGAAAATTTGACTATCGAATAGAGTATAGACTAGACAATAGACTAGATTAGCATATAGACAAGACTATAGACTAGACTATAGACTAGACTATAGACTAGACTATAGACTAGAATATAGACTAGACTATAGACTAGACTATAGACTAGACTATAGACTAGAATATAGACTAGACTATAGACTAGACTAGACTATAGACTAGACTATAGACTAGACTAGACTATAGACTAGACTATAGACTAGACTATAGACTAGACTATAGACTAGACTATAGACTAGAGTATAGACTAGACTATAGACTAGACTATAGACTAGACTATAGACTAGACTATAGGCTAGACTATAGACTAGAATATAGACTAGAGTATAGACTAGAATATACACTAGACTATAGACCACAATATAGACCAGACTATATTATAGACTAGACTTTAGACTAGACTATAGACTAGACCATAGACTAGACTATAGGCTATACTATAGACTATACTATAGACTAGACTATAGACTAGACTATAGACTAGACTATAGACTAGGCTATAGACTAGACTATAGACTAGACTATAGACTAGACTATAGACTAGACTATAGACTAGACTATAGACTAGACTATAGAATATACTATAGACCAGACTATAGACTAGACTATAAACTACACTATAGACTAGGCTATAGACTAGATTATAGACCAGACTATAGACTAGACCATAGACTAGACTATAGACTAGACTATAGACTATACTATAGACTAGACTATAGAATAGACTATAGAATAGACTATAGACTAGACTATAGACTAGAATATAGACTAGAATATAGACTAGACTATAGACTAGATTATAGACTAGACTATAGACTAGACTATAGACTAGACTATAGACTAGACTATAGACTAGACTATAGACTAGACTATAGACTAGACTATAGACTAAACTATAGACTAGACTATAGACTAGACTATAGACTAAACTATAGACTAGACTATAGACTAGACTATAGACTAGACTATAGACAAGACTATAGACTAGACTATAGACTAGACTATAGATTAGACTATAGATTAGACTATAGACTAGACTATAGATTAGACTATAGATTAGACTATAGAATAGACTATAGACTAGACTATAGATTAGACTATAGAATAGACTATAGACTAGACTATAGACTAGACTATAGACTAGACTATAGACTAGACTATAGACTAGACTATAGACTAGACTATAGACTAGACTATAGACTAGACTATAGACTAGACTAGACTATAGAGTAGACTATAGACTAGACTATAGACTAGACTATAGACTAGACTATAGACTAGACTATAGACTAGACTATAGACTAGACTATAGACTAAACTATAGACTAGACTATTGGCTAGATTTTAGACTAGACTAAACTTTAGAATAAGCTACTAGTCTATAGACTAATCTGTAGACTAGACTTACGACTAGACTATATACTTAACTAGTCCATTGTATAATTCAGTTCTGATGAAAAGTCTTTTCCATCTGCTGACCACTAAACTTTTCCATACCTGGTACTTATGACTGCTGACAAAATCTTCTGTATACTCAAAATTCTTAATAAATTGTATGTATTTGTGTGTGTATGTGTAATTTCTCTCATATCCAAAAAAAAGTGTAGTGTTGTTGCTCTTTATCAACAACAATCACAGATTTTTTGGGGGAATATTTTGAAAATTTGTTGTTTTTGGTGTCTTTTGTTGTCATAAAATCGGCTTTTTTACGCACTCTTCTTTATAACAAAATAAAACATAATACTCCTCTGCAGCAACAACAACAACAACAATATTTATTCATCAACATCATCGTTTTTTTTTTTTCTTTGTTTACTTACTCAATAAAAATTTTATTATGATATCAACTGTTTATTTTTTATTCTTTTATTTTGGGTACGTCTCTTTTTTGATTATCTTTTTTTTTGTTTTTTTTTTAATTCTTTCTTATTTTTCGTTTGGGTATTTGAGTGCTCAACAAAATTTCTGACCTTTGTTATACAGGTTTATATTTTGGTTGAAAGTTGTTGTTGTTAGTTCTTTAACTAATTATAACAGTTTAAGCTTTAAAGTTTTAACTAAAATCAAGTGACGTATGAAGTTCGAGTAAAATGTTTAATTAAATAAATGATTAGCATATTACAAGATAAGAATCTGAAAACAACCGGTATGTTGATTAATTTATTTCCTGTGTTTTTAGTTCTTTGTTAATTATGACGTTTCCGATTTCCGTGGGGGAGAGAAGTTTATATTGAGATTTGAAGTTTAGTGTTTTTTGTGTAAGAGAGTTTACATCTTTTATATTTAATTAAGATCTTTATAGATAGATAGATAGATAGATAGATAGATAGATAGATAGATAGATAGATAGATAGATAGATAGATAGAGATAG
>NW_025808710.1:0-1228 GCF_022045245.1 Lucilia cuprina
CTAGAACAGAACTAGAACAGAACTAGAACAGAACTAGAACAGAGCTAGAACAGAACTAGAACAGAACTAGAACAGAACTAGAACAGAACTAGAACAGAACTAGAACAGCACTAGAACAGAAATAGGACAGAACTAGAACAGAACTAGAACAGAACTGGAACAGAACTAGAACAGAACTAGAACAGAAATAGAACAGAACTAGAACAGAACTAGAACAGAACTAGAACAGAACTAGAACAGAACTAGAACAGAACTAGAACAGAACTAGAACAGAACTAGAACAGAACTAGAACAGAACTAGAACAGAACTAGAACAGAACTAGAACAGAACAGAACTAGAACAGAACTAGAACAGAACTAGAACAGAACTAGAACAGAACTAGAACAGAACTAGAACAGAACTAGAACAGAACTAGAACAGAACTAGAACAGAACTAGAACAGAACTAGAACAGAACTAGAATAAAACTAAAACTGAACTAGAAAAGTGCTAAAACAGAACCGAACTAGAACAGAACTAGAACAGAACTAAAACAGAACTAAAACAGAACATGAACATAACTTGAACATAACTAGAACTGAACTGGAAAAGAACAACGATAAAAGAACCTAATTAAAAAATCGTTGTTCTTTGGTATAGTATTGGCTGCCTTACCATTTCACTTTAATTTCCTTTAATTTTTTCCTTCTAATAAAGTCCATAATTTTCTAGCTTCCTCGAAAAGTTGAAAAATAAAAATTTAACAAAGTAAATTATATAACTCATATTGCCATCATTAACAGCAGCCCAGTTACCATGGAAAAAGCTTGTAGGTCACCAGGGTTGCAAAGAATCTGTTGGGATGAAAGTGGTAACAAACATAAGGCATTAGTAGCTAAATTTACAGCTTCATTTTCACCATTATTACCAACAGCAGCAACCTGAAGCTCACTTACATGTGTTTAAAATGTCTGCAGGGAAAAGTGAAAAAAACGAAAACAACAAAATACAAAGTGCTTAAAAAAACACTTTTTTTTTGTTAAATTAAAAACAACATATAATGTAAAAGGTTAAATTTATATATATAGACTACAGACTAGACCATAGACTAGACTATAGCCTAGACTATAGACTAGACTACAGACTAGACTATAGACAAGACTATAGACTATACTATAGACTAGACTATAGACTAGACTATAGACTAGACTATAGACTAGACTATAGACTAGACTATAGACTAGACTAT
>NW_025808711.1:0-1826 GCF_022045245.1 Lucilia cuprina
GGAATATTAATACAGATTTCCTGAAAATTATCTTATTATAAGGTAATTATTCTAAATTTTTGATACATATGTACATTAGACCGACTCACTCTGTATGGAAAGCAAAACGTGTTTTTTTTTACCCCTCTCAAAATGTTCCTTGCTTTGTTTTATGATGATTCCCAAAATATTTTAAATCTAGGGATGCCCGTTCGTGAGCTGGACCAAATTAAAAAATATCCAATACGGAGTATCGTTTAAAAGATATTTTAAAGCCGCGTCCAATGATGTATTAATCATAAATAACCGTCTGCTTATAATTGTCATATTGTTAGGTTTTTACTAAGAAAAATGAAATATATGCACAATTTTGCAAATTTTGCCCACCACTAGACTTGGCTTCAAAAAGCCTTTCAACTGATACCACATACTATATATGTATATTGTTTAAGAAATACTGTATAATTTAAAACAAAATAACTAAAAAGGGACTTTTTGTAACCGGTTCAGCTCACGAACGGCTCGAGAGACTAGAAATATTTTGGGAACCATTATAAAACATAACAAAGATTTTTTTAAGCTGGGTTAAAATATTTTATTTAACATGAAGAATCGTGTTCCCATACGATATTTTCTTTAAAACTGTCCAGCACACGAATGGACAACACTTAACCGAAAATATTTTGGGTAACATCATATTACATAAGTGCGAATATTATGAGGGGGGTAACTCAAGCACCATTTTTTGTGAGTAGGTCTAATGTACATATATTACATTTTTTGTTAAATCAATTATTTTTTCTACTATTTTAATTTTAATTATTTCAATAAAAACTATAAAATTTCATTTTATTTAGATTTATTTTTATAGATTTTATTTTGTTGAGTATACAAATAGAAGAAGAGAAAACTCATCTTCTAGAAGAAGAGAAAACTCATCTTCTAGAAGACGAGAATACTCTTCTTCTAGAAGAAGGGAAAATTCATCTTCTAGAAGATAAGATAGGAACACTTCTAGATGATACTAAGTAGTCACTTCAAGAAGTGACTTTCTGGTTACATCTAGAAGAGTCTTTGGCAATACCTTACTTCCAAGAGTCATCCACAAGTTTTTTCTGTGGGTCTTCCAGAAGTATCTTCCACGTTACTCTTAGACGTTTCCCAGCTCGGCATCAGTTCTTCCCGACTGGTGACAAGAATTCTTATACTTCCGCAACATCGCTGGCGAGCTTTTAGCACGTTTGGAAGTTTCACACGGGTAACTTCCGCAATAGAAAATGTGTGTAGGGTTTGGAATCCAAATATACAAAAAAGAAGCGGTACATGCTATACAAGAATAGGGTATTTATAAAATTCGACTCAACAAATTTTATATATACGAAATTTTGACTATATATTGTTAAAATGAGTAGTACATTCATTAATTAAGCAAACTTCAATCTCTTGAATATAACTTCTACATTAAAAAATACTAAATAACTTATTGCTACTTACTCGCAATGTGATGTATTCGGATACATTTTGTACTTTCATATTTTTGTTATTTTATGTAAACAAAAATAAAAATACTCATACAATTATATAAAATTCACACAGAACCTGTACATGTGAGAGAGTAATATTTCTTATGCTCACTTTCGTATCTATTTATTAATTTATTGGCTTGGGCACCCTTGGTTTGGATGCTGTTGGCGTCATTGCGTTGTTATTCTTGTTTTTTTTTAAGAGAATTTAGATTTTTACAACCTACTTATATAGTTAATTCCTAACACTACTTATTTTCTATAAAATAATCTGTCATATCGGTATACATATCCTGAGGGTAATATAAGTCCTTTAAATCTTCC
>NW_025808712.1:0-1416 GCF_022045245.1 Lucilia cuprina
TTCTAGTTCAGTTCTAGTTCAGTTCTAGTTCAGTTCTAGTTCAGTTCTAGTTCAGTTTTAGTTCAGTTCTAGTTTAGTTCTAGTTCAGTTCTAGTTCAGTTCTAGTTCTGTTCTAGTTCAGTTCTAGTTCAGTTCTAGTTCAGTTCTAGTACAGTTCTAGTTCAGTTATTTTACATTTGTTTAAAACTTAACATATGTTTGAGTTTAAAATTATCCTACTCTGTATCTTGTATTTTAATTCAAAAACTAATTAATTAATTTACTGATTGATTGATAGCTATGTGCAAATTTTTGTCTTAAGCTCTTCTTAGTTCAATAAACTTGTTTGTAACCTTTTGCAGGGGTTTACGCCTTGTTTGCTTAACTTATATGTTCTGTTTACCCTGGCCAACTAAAAGTATGCTTCATAATTTTTAGCTAAAACATTTACATGTTATTTTAAATGTATTAAATTCAATGACTTTTTCATTGCTCTCTGTATTTGTATTTGTTATTGCTGCTTTAGCTGCTGCTATTTATTTTATATATTTCTTGGGGATGTTCATTTAAACTACACTTAATTTAATTAAATGTAAAATAAAAACTAAATTAGAAATGCTTTTATTGTATGACCCTCATTCCGAAAACCCCTTTGAGCAGAACACACACAAACATAAAGACATTGATAGTGTATATTTATACAGACATACACGCCCCCAAACTCCCACTATAGTTTGTTTAGCAAATATAAAGCAAAGTAAAAAAAATAGCACAAATACATACTTAAATGTTTATCAATATGTGAATAACTGTAGTGGCTGTAGAATTGTATACAAATTGAGACAAGTCTCTAAAGGGTTTTCCCCTTGTTAGCTTATGGAAGGGTGAATCACAAAGTGATTGACTCAAAAGTAATGTAACACAAACAGCAACAACAAATTCGAGAATACATAATAATAACAAAAACAAAAAAAAAAAAGTAATATAAAATAAAATTGGCAAAGCAGTTAAACCAACTAAATCCGTATTTAGTCTAAGCAGACTGACAGACAGTCGAGTGTTGATAAAAATAGATTTTTGGAAAATTGTGTTAAGGATTAAGGCGGGGAATCAATTAGAAACAGATTGATTTCAGGCTGTTTCAAGGGAATTTATTGTATTCTGAGATGGGGAACTTAGTAAATGGATATATTATGTTAATACCAAAGTATAAGCGTGAGATAATTAAAAATAATCTCTTTGGAAAACAATAAAATGTTTAGAAAAATAGATAAAAGTAAGAATTCAAATATGTACCGATTTTTCGTCATTACAAGTAGTTCTAGTTCAGTTCTAGTTCTATTCTAGCTCTGTTCTAGTTCTGTTCTAGTTCTGTTCTAGTTCTGTTCTAGTTCTGTTCTAGTTCTGTTCTAGTTCTGTTCTAGTTCTGTTCTAGTT
>NW_025808713.1:0-1878 GCF_022045245.1 Lucilia cuprina
CTATAGTCTAGTCTATAGACTATTCTATAGTCTAAGGTATAGACTATTCTATAGTCTAGTCTATAGACTATTCTATAGTCTAGTCTATAGACTATTCTACAGTCTAGTCTATAGACTATTCTATAGTCTTGTCTATGGACTATTCTATAGTCTAGTCTATAGACTATTCTATAGTCTAGTCTATAGACTATTCTATAGTCTAGTCTATAGACTATTCTATAGTCTAGTCTATAGATTATTCTATAGTCTAGTCTATAGACTATTCTATAGTCTATAGACTATTCTATAGTCTGGTCTATAGATTATTCTATAGTCTAGTCTATAGACTATTCTATAGTCTAGTCTACAGTCTTGTCTATAATCTAGTCCTCAGTCTAGTCTAAAGTCTAGTCTATAGTCTAATCTATAGTCTAGTCTTAAGTCTAGTCTAAATTCTAGTCTATGGTCTAGTCTAAAGTCTAGTCGATAGTCTAGTTAATAGTCTATTCTATATTCTAGTCTATATTCTACTCTATAGTCTAGTCTATGGTCTAGTCTATATTCTAATCTATAGTCTAGTCTATAGTCTAGTCAATAGTCTAGTCAATAGTCTAGTCTATAGTCTAGTCAATAGTCTAGTCTATAGTCTAGTCAATAGTCTAGTATTTAATTTAGTCTACAGTCTAGAATCTGTCAACAATCGTTTTAACGTTTTAACTCTTTTTCTCAGCTGCTTCAGAATGACTTATCATTGACGATTAAAACTTTTGCAAGAAAGTAATGAAACTCAAACACAAATTGATATGTTTCCTGTAACAATCTAATACTTATAACGAGCGAGATGTATGCATGTCTAGTGAAGAGTATGGAATAAAATACTTTTGGGACAAAAACAAACAAGAAAAAGTTTTTAAAAAATAAGAGAAATTTGTTTGTCTTGCTTGTTGGTTTGCGTTTCTTTAAAGTTTTTAAGTATTTGTTTTCCTTGGAGCTTTCAACAAAATGTCATTTTGTTGGGACAGTTTAATTTAAACAATTTTGGAAAACAACTCTATCTGTTTAATGCAAAACATTAGAAATTGTTGAGAAAAAAAATATTTTGTGACTTTGCATGAGTGAAGTAATCAAAAGGTCGTCTTGGAAGTTTATTTTTTTCCACATTTTTTCTTTGTCTTTAACATGTAAAAGTTTTAAATTGTTTATGCTTATATTAACATAAATGTTAACTAGTTGTACAAGTAACATCTAGACAATTGTTCTTTATGAAATAAAGTAAAACTTGTATAAATATTTATGTAAATTTTTATGTTTGCACTGCTGATGTTTGAACATAATATGGGTGATGACAACAATGGCGACAACGCATGCAAGCAGACACCATGTCATGTTATTTGACAAAATAAAGAATGTTGTAATCTAAAGGCGGAACTTGTTGTGAATTTAAACTAAATAGTCCTTCAAAATGTTTGTTTATTTTTAGCTTTATATTAAAATATAAGACAGACAGACTATGGTTGTTAATCTTATTATGTGCTGGAATGTTTCTTGTTAATTCGTAACTCTCATTTACATAGGAGCCTGTTTCAAGAAGCTAGCATTTTAAAAATGTTAATTACGTGTAATTTGCTTAATCCTGTGAATACGGCAAAATGGCTTTGGTAATGGTTTGGCCCTTTCTCGGCTCATGTAATCTTGGTTTTATTGTCATTACTTCCTTTGAGTTTCGTATTGCCAAAGATTTAATCAAACTTATGTGTAGACTTTAAAATATTAAAGAACACTACATTAAAAAACGGAACTAGAACTGAACTAGAACTAAACTAGAACTGAACTAGAACTGAACTAGAACTGAACTAGAACTGAACTAGAACTGAACTAGAACTGAACTAGAACTGAACT
>NW_025808714.1:0-1533 GCF_022045245.1 Lucilia cuprina
GTGGCGAAGTCGGATTTCATGTTTGGCGACTGTACATAAGCCTTTCACGGTGTCGAATTTGTTTTTATGGATTTCTAGTAAGTTGGCCAGCTTCTTGTTTTCCTCTTCGGTTAAGAAATCCCGATGTGTAATCGTATGCAGAGGTTCGTATTGTGTCATACTCATGCTAGTGGGTTTTTTAAGCACTTCCCCATTTAGCCGAATCTCAAGATTGAAGGCATTCAGAAAATCCATGCCGAGTATCATGGGTTCCGCTAATGAAGATATTACTGAAGTCTGTATTATCACTGTGGTGTGTTTGTAGTTAATGGGAACCGAAAATACTTCGAGACTGCTGGCCAATGATTGATCCGCCATCTGTACTATACCATTGGTGCTCACGGGGCATATTTTCAGGCCTAATAAATATTGTCTTAAAGACTCACCAATATATGTGCGTGATGAGCCAGTGTCAACAAGTGCTTGAATTTGACGGCCGTGAATCAGAACTGCGACATAATACCGACAGTCACCTAAGGTCGGGATACAGGTCATATTGGACTGGGATTGGTTTCTACAATTACATGTTCGGGAAAGAATGCCGTCGTGGCCACAGTACGAACAAAATAATTTTGCCGGGAGAGTGCAAGTCATTCTTTTATGACCCACGCCTTTACACCTCCAACAACTCGTCGCTCGGTTATAGGTCAAACTAGCCATCATGTGCGAAGGTTGAGGACGCTCTTCTCGTTTCAAAGCTTCGTATTCGTCGGTCATAGTGGTAAGCTCATCCAAGTTGGTAAAATCGGTACGTCGGACATAATGACGATATTCCGTACGAAGACCGTCATATATTCGGTCAAGATGGTTAATTTTCCTTAAAACGGGATGTTGCCTGGAGAGGGTAAGCATATTTAATATGTAATCTTTGGCGCGTTCTCTGCTGTTCTGCTTCCGATTATAAAAGGTTTGTTCTAAGTGGGAGAGATATCTTGTAGGGAGGAAAAATTTTTCGACTTCATGCCTAAAAATTTGCCAGGTGTGGATTGTCTCTTTTCTTACTCGAAACCATTTAAGAGCATTGCCACTTAGCATACTCAGCATAGACGGCAAAAGGCGGTCAGGATGTATTTGATGACATTCGGATAATTCCTCGAGCCGCTCAAGGAATTCCATTACATCGGTTTCTCCCGAGAACTTCAAATCCCACCTATGGACAATGTTCATAATCTCTAAATCCGAAATGTTACTACGTGACGATATCGATGGTACTGTTAGGGATAATTCATCTTCGGGAACAACACTTCGCTCTGCAGTTTTTATTTCCTTCTCCAATTCCAGCAACATATTTTCGGTGGACTTCCTTAGCCGCTTAGCCCGGAGGTTCTCGGCGAGCTGTTTTCGTAGATGTTCAACAGTAAAGCCAACTGTTGGAATACCGGCATTCCTGCATTGCTCGATAAGCTGCTCTTTTCGTAGTAGGTATATCCAACCGACTGAATCCTTACTTAAAGTTTGACTTGTAGATGGATTATCAACTTTGTTGCTTTCATA
>NW_025808715.1:0-5078 GCF_022045245.1 Lucilia cuprina
CTGTTCTAGTTCTGTTCTAGTTCTGTTCTAGTTCTGTTCTAGTTCTGTTCTAGTTCTGTTCTAGTTCTGTTCTAGTTCTGTTCTGGTTATGTTCTAGTTCTGTTCTAGGCCTGTTCTAGTTCTGTTCTAGGTCTGTTCTAGTTCTGTTCTAGTTCTGTACTAGTTCTGTTTAAGTTCTGTTATAGTTCTTTTCTAGTTCTGTTCTAGTCCTGTTCTAGGTCTGTTCTAATTCTGTTATATTTCTAGTCCTGTTCCATTTAATTTTTAGATTTGTTATAAAACTCTAATTTCGCTTTTCTCATACCTTTTACCCATTTTAACATTTAATATAAAATACATAAAAAATCAAGTTTACTTTTTAAAACAAAAAATAACTTTAAGTATAAATATTCTCTGCATGTACATATGTATGTATATATGTGAACATACATGTACATCTAAGGGTATGTATTTCTCAGTCTCTTGAGGAAAAACTGTCAGAAAATAAAAACTTTTCAGAGAATAAAAAAAAAATGAATAAAATAAATAAATAGTTGCATATTCATTTGTTTCTTTTTCATATAAATATAAGAATATAAATTTTTAAAAAATTGTATTTAAAAAAATATTAAGAGCGAAGAAAAGAAAGAGGGAGTTTTGCTAAAACAGAAAAGTGAATGCTTAAAGATAGAGTAATAAGTGTGTATAAAGGCTTGAGATAAGTAACATAGGGTTGAAAGTGGCTGTAAGTTATGTAGGGATTTTTCGTATTTAATTTAGTAATCATTAGTTTTATTGGATTAGTTTATTTGAGTTAAATTTCCCCTCTTTAATCTTAACACCTGCCTTACTTTCGCTTTAGTTGCTATATTTGTTTCTGTTTTTTTTTTTTTGGTAGTTTTCTATTGTTGGTCCATGTTTAAAGTTTGAAATTTTTGTTAAACATCGGATGTGTTACCTAAAGCGTTGTCATTGCTCGTTTGTTACATATAATTACAAAAGTTTACTCGTTGTTTTTTTTTTGCTCCTATACATCCCAAGGTAATTTTTACTTATTTTGTTTACATGTAGATGTGTGTGAGTGTTGGAAATACTTATTTACTTATGTATATAAACCTGCAGTTTTCATGCTAAACTTTGGAGACAACAACTCAAAATTTGGCATTGGTAATAAATTAACAAAGGACTTTGTTTTGAGTTAAATAACAACTTTCTAAGCTACAGTACTAAAGGGAAGGTTAAAGGTCATTTCTCTGAATTTAACTAAGTAACACTTTGGTATTCATCCGCCAATGTTTGGAGACTTTAATATGATCTGAAATTCAACTAAGAACATAGTCTGATTTTCGAGAAAAATTACTGCCAAAAAATAGATTCATCGAGTCCTTGTCACACTGCCAGGGTATTCGTGTCAACATTTGTGTTAACGAAAATCGCTCTGCAGGTTTTCAGTTTTACACACTTCAACTCATATACACGAAGAAGAACAGAACAATTGGTTTATTTCTTTACCTCTTTTTTTCTCTGTGATATTTATACCGATGAAAGTTGGAGAAAAACGAACAAATGGATGTACACCATTTCCATTAATAATTCAAATTCCTTTAATTCGATTACCTTTAATATTAACGATTTTGAGATGCATTGACTTAATGGGCCTTACGATTCCTATTCGTTACTTGGATACTCTTTAAATATTTCTGTAGTTCTAAAGTTTTGGAATCGTTATATATGTATAAAAAACCAATTCAAACACGATTCTCTTAGTTTAACAATTTAGAGCTATTGCCAATTCTTCAAGGAAACAGTGTAGCGAAGTAAAACTATATGTATATGTGTGTGTTACAAATTTCCTTTTCAAGAAAACAAAAAACACCCATTTTACATGAATTCTATTTTGATACGAGGTATGCAGTGTGGTAACACATATATACATTCTCTGCAATTCACTCTTATTCACACATTTAAACCTACATACATACATATGTATCTAAATATATGCAAAAATAAATAAATGTTAACTGTATGTATGTGTGTGTGCATATGTGAGTGTTGAAATTTTACATAAATATTCAAATAAAATGTTTAATTTTCTTGTTTTTTTTGCTCACATTTTTATATAACAAGTAAAAGTTTTTGCATAAAAGTACAAAAAAAAAAAGAAACTGAAATCAAATTAGGTTTTTTCTTTTCAGTGTATTTTTAACGTAACATTTTTAATAAAGTTTGTTTTTAGATTTTTTTTATATTTTGGTTTAATTTTTGTATGTGTAAAATAGTTTTACAAAAGATTTATTTAATTGGTAATTATTTAACTTAAGAAAGTTTAAATTTAGTACAAAAAAAGTAACTTATCCTAAAGATATATAATGATGTCCAACAGAAATCTGTATTCGAGATAATAGTCAGTCTAAAGTATAAACTTTTGACAAACTATTGTCTATAGACTATAGACAATCTTTAGCCTAGACAATCTATAGTTCAGACTACAGCCAATTTATAGTGCAGACTATAGCCAATCTACAGTTCAAACAATGTATAGTTCAAACTATAGACAATCTATAGTCCAAACTATAGACAATCTATAGTCCAGACTATAGACAATTTATAGTCCAGACTATAGACAATCCATAGTCCAGACTATAGACAATCAATATTCCAGACTCTAGACAATCTATAGTCCAGAATATAGGTAATCTATAGGCAATCTATAGACCAGACTGTAGACAAACTATAAACCAGACTACAGTCCAGAATATAGTCCAGACTATATACAAAATATAGACCTGACTATAGACAATCTGTGGTCAAGACTATAGACAATCTATAGTCCAGACTGTAGACAATCTATAGTCCAGACTGTAGACAATCTATAGTCCAGACTGTAGACAATCTATAGTCCAGACTATAGACAATCTATAGTTCAGACGATAGACAATCTATAGTTCAGACTATAGACAATCTCTAGTCCAGACTATAGACAATCTATAGTCCATACTGTAGACAATCTATAGTCCAGACTATAGATAATCTATAGTCCAGACTATAGACAATCTATAGTGCAGACTATAGACAATCTAGAGTCCAGACTATAGATAATCTATAGTCCAGACAATCTATATTTCAGACTATAGACAATCTATAGGCCAGATTATAAACAGTCTATATTTCTGACTATTGACAATCTATAGTCCAGACTATAGACAATATATAGGCTATAGACAATCTACTGTCCAGACTATAAACAATCTATAGTCCAGACTATAGACAATCTATAGTCCAGAATAAAGAAAATCTATAGTCCAGACTATAGACAATCTATAGTCCAGACTCTAGACAATCTATAGTCCAGACTATAGACAATCTATAGTCCAGACTATAAACAATCTATAGTCCAGACTATAGACAATCTATAGTCCAGACTGTAGACAATTTATAGTCCAGACTATAGATAATTTATAGTCCTGACTTTAGACAATCCAGACTGTAGTCCAGACTATAGACAATCTATATTCCGAGGCCTGTGTAGCATAGCATTTTTCTCTTAAACAGCAGTTTTTCCTTTGAAAAATCTCCCTGTATCTTTACATGTTACATTCCAATTCAAAATTTGGATTATCGAACATCAAAAAAATTTGCAAACGAATTTTATTTGACTTAGTCTTAAGCCATCTTTCACTGAACATATTAAACATTTTTAAATTTACACCTTAACCAATTGATAGTCTGCCACAAAAACCTTGAAAAAAAACACACATACACACCAAATTTTTAATAGCAAATTCCTACAAAGAAAAATCAAATTCAAAAGATAACATTTCAAATAAATCCTAAGCATTTGAAAAAGATATGCTTTGTAAAAGTGAAAAGAAAAGCTCTACTGTGTAAAATTATATCAACAAATGACATCAACAACATTATCAGCATCAAACAGTCGTCGCATCAATATAACAGTCGTTCACAAAATCATCCAGTCAACCAACCATCAACAGGGATAGAAATCCGTACAATATTTATCGTAAAAAACTTAAAACTTTTAAATAAAGCAAAAATAGTATAAAAGAAAGAAAACATTAAATAAAAGAGAAGCTGTATGATATAAAGCAAAATGAATTGCTTTATAATAAGTTATAATTTAAGCCTCAATGAATTTTCAATCCCACTTATCTTCTCAATTTTCTATTACTACTGTCACCGCTGCCTTTATAAATAGAAATTTTTTCTGCTTTAGTATATAATGTTTTAAAACTGAAGAGGATATACATACATGTGTATGTATGTAAATGTTTTGTATACTTCACTTTATATTGAAAACTATTTTTGTTTGAAGAACTTTGTCATCACAATTTTTCGTTTTGTGGAATTAACAAAAGAACTTATAGTGAATGTTGTAAGAGAAGCAAAAAATTGAGACATTAACATTTTAACTTATTGGTAATAGTAAATATTTAAAATAGAAAAAAGCAACAAAATCTATGTCAATATATTTAAATAAGAACAAAAAACGGTCATTACAGCGTAGTCCCACTAAAGTCATTACATTTTATAGTATAAACAATAATTTCAACACATCCTAGACTAATGTATGTATAATCTATCCAATCTTTACTATAGACCATCTACAGTCCATAGAATATTATATAGTGCAAAATTACTGAAATCTTCACTATAAAACCTTTATAGTCTAGACTGCAGACCACATGTAGTCTTGACTATCTATAGTTTGTACTATAGTCTATATAAAGTCTGGACTACAGACCCCCTATAGTCTGGATTATAAACTATCTGTAGTCTGGACTATAGACTATCTACAGTCCAGACTATAGAGTATTTATAGTCTGGACTGTAGTGTATCTATAGTTTGCCCTATAGACAATCTATTGTCTGGACTATAGACCATCTATAGTCTGGACTATAGACTATCTATAGTCTGGACTATAGACTATCTATAGTCTAGAGTATAGACTATCTATAGTCTGGAGTATAGACTATCTATAGTCTGGAGTATAGACTATCTATAGTCGGGACTATATACCATCTATAGTCTGGACTATAGACCATCTATAGTCTGGACTATAGACCATCTATAGTCTGGACTA
>NW_025808716.1:0-2258 GCF_022045245.1 Lucilia cuprina
TCTAGTCTATAGTCTAGTCTATAGTCTAGTCTATAGTCTAATCTATAGTCTAGTCTATAGTCTATTCTATAGTCTAGTCTATAGTCTAGTCTATAGTCTAGTCTATAGACTAGTCTATAGTGACCGCAAGGGTATCCTCTATAGTCTAGTCTATAGTCTAGAATATAGTCTAATCTATAGTCTGGTCTATAGTCTGGTCTATAGTCTTTTATATAGTCTAGGGTATAGTTAAGTTTATAGTATAGTCTATAGTCTAGTCTATAGTCTAGTCTATAGTCTAGTCTATAGTCTAGTCTATAGTCTAGTCTATAGTCTAGTCATAGTCTAGTCTAAAGTCTAGTCTATAGTCTAGTCTATAGCCTAGTCATAGCCTAGTCTATAGCCTAGTCATAGTATGGTCTATAGTCTATAGTCTACTCTAGCCATTGTTTAGTCATAGTCTAGTCATAGTGTAGTCATAGCCTAGTTATAGTAAAGAAATTTTAACCTATTTTCTGTAAAATAAAACCTTTTAAATTTAAATGAGTTCCTTTAATGATAAATGTAGCGACATGTAGCATCACTTCCGTTTCCCTTTCATTTTATACTTTTCATCACCAGCAGAGAGAATCGCAATTAAGTGCATAAAATAAAAGAAAATTTACGATTTCTCTGTTGTACTAAATATTTTCATGGGTGTTAACGTGCATTATTAAACTGCCTCGAGCAGATAACAAAAAAAAAAAAAAAAAAACAACAACAAGCAGCGAGATAAAAAAAACTACTTAAATTTCTACTCGGTTTGGTTGACTGGCCAGTGTGGTTCGACGACTATTTCGCTGTTGAGTGCATAAATTGTTGCGTTGATAGTTGTGGGTGGTTTTCTGGCTTTTAACAGAAATAAAGCTGTTTTATGGAAAATAAAAAATTGCTACAGCAAGAGCAGAAAAAAAAAACATTAAAACAACTGCTAGCTTTTGTCCAGTAAGCTGAAGTTATTGCAGTTGCTGTCTTTGTTCTTGTTGTTGAATATTATTCGAACATTCTTTGGCGAAAGGATTTGGTAAATATACCACACTTATTAAACCATAAATAAAAGCATTATTGTTTGACCAATAAAGTGCTGAGAGAGAGAGGGTGTGCAAGGGTACGGACCAGCAGATTTTTACTCTCAAGTTTATTTATGTTATATGTTAATCCAGATTTTGTACTTCTTTAAGAATTTTCCAACAATTTTACAATAAAAGTTAAATATTGTATTAAAAAGTTTTTTTAAATTTTATTATAAAATTGTGTTTTAAAACTCATTTCCAAGCACTAAACAAATAAAGAATTTTAATTAAACTTTTATTTCAATTTAAGTTTTGCCCACTTTTTGAAGGATTGCACTGCTACAAGTGGCAGAGAATTCACTTGTTCAGTGCAACAATACGTATGATTAATGTTGCTTGCAAGCACGCAAATTCCACATACGCACACATGAACCTGCACTGAAATTAAATAAATATTACTCATACGCTCTCTGCAAACATGTAGTGAAAAAAATTAAAACACATAATTAATGTAGAAATAAATGAAGTTCTTTAAATTGAAAATAAGTTTGTACCGAAAGAGGACCTAGCGTAAATTACGGATCGGTACTAATCGACCTCTGTGAAATTGACTGTTAAATTATCAAGTTTTATATATCACCACTTACAAAAGAGTTTTTTTTTTTTTGTTAAGGAGACTAATTCTATTATAAAAGTTCAACATAAAAATATCATATGAATATGAAAACTTAATTAAGTTATAAAAACATTGTAATAATAGTATTCGCTTCGCTCTTAGCCCATCTCCACTAACTAAGCTTGCATGTGGTTTTCCAATAAATAATTCATCAGATCCTTGACTTGTTTAAGTATATACATAATATTTATATTGCCATAGACCTACCTTCCACTAGAGTTGTGTTTGTTGACCTGTTGACACACTATTTTCATATTCAGGCTCACAAACTCATACATAAATAAATACATAAAATGTGTAGATTTTTTTAATAAATATTAACATGCATTTGGACATTTAAATCTACATATACAGGGAAAGAAATTTTTGTATTGTAATTAAAATAGGATAAAAACGCCAGATAAATTTGTAATATTAAAGGACAAAATCTATACCATCTACTACTAGTTCTGTTCTAGCTCTGTTCTAGTTCTGTTCTAGTTCTGTTCTAGTTCTGTTCTAGTTCTGTTCTAGTTCTGTTCTAGTTCTGTTCTAGTTCTGTTCTAGTTCTG
>NW_025808717.1:0-1357 GCF_022045245.1 Lucilia cuprina
TGATCCTAAATACCCGTGTGAAATTCTTCACATGGACATTATGGAAATTCAAGGGCAGAAGTTTATTACCTGTATAGATAAATTTACAAAATTCGCTAAGTTTTTTGCTATTAAGGATAGATCTCTAGTTCAAATAAGAAAAAAATAGTTAAAGTTTTACATTATTTTACAGTACCTAAAATTCTTGTTACTGATAATGAGCGTAGTTTTTTAAGCCCTTTAATTGAAAACTTCATTAAGACACTAGGTATTAAATTATACCTTACCCCTACACAACGGAGCGAGGTTAATGGACAAGTTGAGAGAATGCACTCAACAATTATTGAAATATACAGATGCCTGAGAAGTGAATATACAGACCTATCAGTGAAGGAATTAATTGAAATCTGTGTTGATAGGTATAATAATACTATCCATTCTACGGCAAGAAGAAGGCCTCGTGACTTATTTTTTAATAGATTTGTAGGAGCGAATTTTGAAAGACTTTTATCCGTACAGAACAAAGTAAATCGAGATCTCAGGCATCTGCTTAAAAGAAATATGGCAGTTCACACAAAGAAATATGGCAGTTCCAAAGAAAAATTTAATTTAATAATTATCTAATCCTTCTTCGTCACACAAACAAAAAAAAAAAGGGATGGGTACTTTTATACTATACAAAATAAGATATTTTTATATTACTTTTTTATTAACGCTATTTTATTATTTACACTATAAAGTCTACTTTTAGCCATGCTCTTCAAACAACCTTATTTCATTGCATTCAACCTGGTTGCTTTTGCAAGTGGTATACAAATCTATCAGTACAGAACACCCCTGGTTTCGTTAAAACAAGGTAATGGATGGATTATTGACGGCCACTTCAAACTGATACACGTCATCGATTTGCAGAAGTATATAGAAATGACGGCCGATATATCATCCACCGTTCAAAAGCACATTCCGCCAAGTAGAAACAAGGAATTCATATTGCATCACATGTTGCAGATACAAGAGCGCCTGAGCGAACTAACTAATGAAAAACGAAGAACACGTAAATCAATTGATTGGATTGGTTCTGCCTGGAAATGGGTGGCTGGAAACCCTGATGCGACAGATTGGAATACCATACTTAAGAGCCAAGAAAGTATCATCGCAAATAATAATGAGCAGTATAAAATAAACAAAGAGCTTCATCAGACAACGAATCAAGCTGTAGAAAAGATTAATGAGCTAATCGTGAGACTAAACAATATAACTAGCAGTAAAGACCTTGCCTTTGTTGAGCAAAGTACCATCAATGAGATAATTATTTTGAAAGATGAGATAAATGAAATTGTCAGAGCGTGCCAGATAGTGGGATAATAAACACCAACTT
>NW_025808718.1:0-1333 GCF_022045245.1 Lucilia cuprina
CTGTTCTAGTTCTGTTCTAGTTCTGTTCTAGTTCTGTTCTAGTACTGTTCTAGTTCTGTTCTAGTTCTGTTCTAGTACTGTTCTAGTTCTGTTCTAGTTCTGTTCTAGCTTTGTTGTTGTTCTATTCATGATTTCTGCTGAATTTACTTTCCAACTCCGAAATCAGAAAAGTCTTAATTCAACATCCTCGCTTCCCTCAGCCGCAAGGATAAAGCAATAAACCTACTTATACCACTTCTGTTTACATGTTGCTTGTAAAAGTATTTTGCGGAAATACAATATGTCGTCAATACTCACAAATGTTAGCACTTTTCGTAAGCGTATGAGCACCATAAGCAGGTACTCATTCGTACAAAAATTGTAAAAATAATGTGGATGATGTTTATTTGTAGGTACGTCTTCTGTTTATCTTATTTACTTCGTGATAAAAAAAATTATGAAAAATGAGTGACATTAATATAATTCAAATAAATGTCAATCACATTATTATGTTTTCACTTCATGCATCTTAAAATATACTCAAGACGCACATACATACTGTCAAATTGTACATATACATATACATTTCTAAACATACTCGTGAATTTTATTCGATTAAATACACATTCCAAGTGTGTTTCTAAGACACACACACACACAAAATATAACAGAAATAACTTCTTATTTTTATTTTGTATTATAAATATAATTATTTGATAATTTTTTGTATTATCTACGGAATTAAATGTCTACATAAATGAAATGTTTGATGTCAATTACATTTTAAGGCTTTTCTTTCTTAAACAGCGCTCTTTCTTCTTGAAAACCTACTTTTTCCTTTTGGTTGTGAATTCAAAATTGATTTTAAGTTTGATAAAAAATAACAATCTATTGAACAATAAAAATAAGCAATATTTTAATAAAAACTTAAATTGAATACAAATAAATGAAAACCGAAAAATACTATACAGCAAAATATAAATAAATAAATAAAATTGCAAGAAAACAAAAATAAAAGATACATTGTGTCGACAGCTGACACAAATTCTAAGAATAAATTAAATGTTTTTATTGAAAAAATAAAAAAAACACAACAACAACACAATCATCCAAAATACACTGACAATTGTTTTTTAATTTGTATTCTGTTTTATTTTTAGTTAAAGCTAAACGATGTGTTGTTGTTTATGATTAAAAACAAACGATTTGAAAGTTAATCCTTTAAGTTTAATAGGTCAGTTCTAGCTCAGTTCTATTTCAGTTCTAGTTCAGTTCTATTTCAGTTCTAGTTCAGTTCTAGTTCAGTTCTAGTTCAGTTCTAGTTCAGTTCTAGTTCAGTTCTAGTTCAGTTCTA
>NW_025808719.1:0-3728 GCF_022045245.1 Lucilia cuprina
AGTCTATAGTCTAGTATATAGTCTAGTCTATAGTCTAGTCTATAGTCTAGTCTATAGTCTAGTCTATAGTCTAGTCTATAGTCTAGTCTATAGTCTAGTCTATAGTGTCTAGTTTATTATCAAGTATATAGTTCAGTCTGTTACAACTAAAGTTTCGTTGCAACTGTTCTTATGTAATGCGTATTACAGGTGAAGCGATGTGAATCTGTAATAGTAAATGGTAGTTCGATTGATCAATGTCTGTACTATAAATGTTAAAGTAGGGGATCTTCCCGTGTTCATATTTTGTTAAAAATTTTTGTTTAATTCGGCTGAGATTAACACGACAAATAAATTGCAATAGGGCCTCTAGTTTTTGCCATCACATACACGTATGAGCATATTTCCAAATATATTTATTATTTAATTTTACAAACGGACATGTTGAATAATTTTTATTTTATTCTATTTTCTATATTTTTTAAAGAAATTTGCATTTTTTTGTACATGTCTAGAAAATTTATTACAATACATTTATTATGTTGCCTGCATACTTACAAATGTTTGACATAAATTTTTTAATAGGGAGTTGTGTTGAAAAGAAAATCATATACATATATTTAATGAATTTTAATGCATGAATAATTTATTTCAGGTAAATATATGTAAATTTATTACATATATTAAAAGCTTTAACTGTTTATAGTGATATTTGTTTGACAGTTAAAGAAGCTAATAGTTGCATATATTCCGTGAAATATTACTTTTTAAAATGCTTTCGTTTGCTTTAAGTATGTTATATAAAAAACTGTTATACACAAAATTAAAAAAAAACTGTTATACACATAATTTAATATAAAAAATGGTGTTAAACACAATGGTTTCTATGGGAAATTTTGCAAAAGAAAACTTTTAAATTTTCTATCAAAAGCTATTCTATTTGCAATTTTAAACAATAAAATAATGTTATGCAAGTATTTTTAGAACAATAAATGTTATTGTGATATTTCTCCATAAAAATATTTTTGTATAAACAAAATTAAAAAAAAAACTATTATACACAAAATTTTCTATATAAAAAAACTGTTATACTTATAATTGTCTAAAGAAAATACTATTAAACAGGTATATTCCATAGAAAATACAATAATACACAAATTTTTTAATAGAATATAGTATTATACAGAACATTTTATATTTAAAAACCTGTTATACAGAAACTTTTGTAAGGAAAATTTTGTTATACACATATATTTTCGATAGAGAAAACTGTTATACAGATATTTTTCATAAAATATAGTATTATACATAACATTTTATATAAAAAAATTTCAATAGAAAAAACTGTTATACAAATATTTTCCGTAGAAAACGCTATTATGCTCAAAATTTCCCATAGAAAATACTATTATAAATAAAATTTTCTATAAAAAACTGTTATACATAAAATTTTCTACAGAAAAAACTGTTATACATAAAATTTTCTACAGAAAAATTTGTTTTACATAAAATTTTCTATAGAAAATTCGGTTACACTTTAATATTTTATAGAATAAACGTTTATACAGAAATTTGCCTTAAAAGCACTGTTATACATAGAGTTTTCTGTTGAAAATAAAATTTTTCTATAGAAAAATTTGTTATACAAAATTTCTATAGAAAAAACTGTTAACAAAAAATTAAATTAAAAACACTATTATGGAGAAAATTTTCTATAGAGAAAACTGTTATACACCGATATTTTACATTGATATACTGTGAAAGACAAAATTTTCTATAGAAAATTCTTTTACTCAAAAGTATTGTATAGAAAAAACTGTTATGTTTTCTCAAAATTTTCTCAAAAAAAAAAAAAAAAAAAAAAAAACAAAGTTTTCTATAAAAAAAATGTTTTTTTTTTCTAAATAAAACATTTTTATAGAAACAAATATTCTATGAAAAATACTGTTAAAAACAAACGTTTTTTGCCATAATCTTTTTTTATATTTTAATAAGAATTGCATAACTTTTCATTTTTAAACCAAACCGCAAACTGGTGGCGTATACTTAATGCAACTGTTATTATACATATTAAACATACGTAACGTATGATACCGAATGCTTGCTATGTAGTTGTATTAGGGGGTTAACTTAATTTTAAACTACCCCAGAAGTTCAACGGGAAACTCCCGAACTGACCTCTTAACCTACGTATGCACTGACTCAGTGTCGAACAGCTGGGACTTTATCTCAAAAGTTATAAAGTTTACAAAGATTTTCTTTATAACACTTTGTTTTAAACTTAAAAAATCAACCCTAATGTTGGAATATACGAAAATAATATTTTCTAAATTTAAACTATACAACTAAATCTTTGTATGTAAATAAATACCAAATGTTATTTTTACAGTTTTACCACAATTTAGTGGCCTTTTTCCCATCATAACATTCTGTCATTTCACTTATTTATACAAAAAAATGTTAAGTCCTTTTAAATCTACTTTTTATGATTGAAGGACAACTACATACATACGTATGAAAAACATACCCCAACTAAAAGTTTATAAACTATTCTTTGTTAACTGCATACTAACAGTGCTACTGACAACTTAATATTCAACATTTGCTCATTAAACTTGTATCAACCGAGGAGAGTGAGAGTGAGAGAAATAGTACTCGTTTGTTCATTTCATAGTACATTTTGCTGTCAAAATTTAAACAATAGACTTTTCAGTTCATTAACGATTTTCCGATGGTACTTTTTGAAATTCATATAATGAAATTTGTCCCAGCATTTTGTAAACGTCTGCCTTTATTTAAATTATTCTGGAATACATGAGGCATTTTTAAGTATTTCTGTTACTTTCCAAGGCCACAAAATCCTATGTAATCAATAATGAAAGGATACTTACTTACTACGTGACTTTTAGACCAGTTGTGCCATAAATAAGACTAGACTAATTCTAAAAGAAAATCACATAAAACAAAAAACAGCTGGGGACCTTTTCTAAAATGGAGACAATTGGAATATGGAGTTCATTGAAATGAATGAACGATAAATAGGTTAATATCAAATATGTCTGATGTTTGTTATTTAAATTTTCTTTTCAAATCGTTATGTTAGGAATTACATTTACATATCTTCATGGAATGTTTGTTATTTTATCATCTTAATGTTTAGTTTAAATTAATTAACAATATTTAATTATAACCTAAACTACTAGTAAAATATTCTGCCTTCCTTCCAAAACAATGTTTACTTTTTAATGTTTTCTAACATTTCAACAAGTTTAATTTTGTACTGATCCTTCCATCATCAAAAGGATTTGAAATATTTTTTTATAGATTTTTGTTACTATTTACTTATAATCTATCATTGTAATGATATTAGACCAAAACATAATCTACATCTATTTATTATTTTATGCACGCACTTTATGAGCTCCTTTGTCCTGGTTATAAAAAGAACAAAGGATGGTTAAACAAATGTTACAGAATGAATATAGAAATGTTAACAAACACACAACATATTTGTGTTACATGCTTCGTTTAGCGTAGTAAGCAAAATGTGTTTGTTTTAGTAGACCAAGGAAAGAAATGTAAAAAGAGATAAAATACATGTGTATTAGGGTTAAAGTTTTTGAAAATATATTTTGTTAGTTAGTTCTAGCTCAGTTCTAGTTCAGTTCTAGTTTAGTTCTAGTTCAGTTCTAGTTCAGTTCTAGTTCAGTTCTAGTTCAGTTCTAGTTCAGTTCTAGTTCAGTTCTAGT
>NW_025808720.1:0-3669 GCF_022045245.1 Lucilia cuprina
GTTTTTAAAAATTTGTTCTTTAATATTTCACTCAACATTTATTTTTGAGTTTCTGACAAAGGTTGTTGTATTTGATGTATGTTTTGCTGTAATGTTTTTCAAAAAAAACGTGTTCTTTAACATTTCACTCAAAATGTTTTTTTTATTTTGGGGCCGAATTTTGGACCTCTGACAAAGGTTGTTGTATTGGACGTTGTAGCTTGCCCAATTCCCTACATTTTGGTGTATAATATGTTTTGCTCTAAAGTTTTTCGTAAAACAAAGTTTTAAAAAAATTTTCTTTAATATTTTACTCAAAATTGATTTTTGAGTTTACCACTTCTGACAAAGGTTGTTGTGTTGGACGTTGAAGCTAGTCCAATTCCCTACATTTTGGTGTGTAATATGTTTTGCTCTAAAGTTTTTCATAAAACAAAGATTTCGTGTAGAATATGTTTTGCTGTAAAGTTTTTCAAAAAAAAGTGTTCTTTAACATTTCACTCAAAATGTTTTTTTAGTTTGGGGCCGAATTTTGGACCTTTGACAAAGGTTGTTATACTGGACGTTGTAGCTTGTCCAATTCTTGTTTTTCGTAGAACAAAGTTTTTAAAAAATTTTTCTTTAATATTTCACTCAAAATTAATTCTAAAAAAAATTAATTATATATATTACACACCACCTCAAATATGTGCTAATATATTTATAAAATTTCATATTTAATGAAATGTTAAAGAACATTTTTTCAAAACTTTGCCAGAAGTCCAAAATTCTGCCCAAATTCAAAAAATATTTTGAGCGAAATATTGGAAACCAATTTTTTAAAAACTTTGTTTTATGAAAAACTTTATAGCAAAACATATTATACACCTGAATGTAGGGAATTAGACTAGCTACAACGTCCAGTACAACAACTTTTGTCAGAAGTCCAAAATTCGGCCCCAAACTCAAAAATCCATTTTGAGTGAAATATTAAAGAACACTTTTTAAAAACTTTCTTCTAGGAAAAACTTTACAGCAAAACATATTATACACCATAATGTAGGGAATTGGACTACCTATAAGGTCCAATACAACAACCTTTTTCAGAAGTCCAAAATTCGGACCCAAACTCAAAAATCAATTTTGAGTGAAATATTGGAAACTACTTTTTTAAAAACTTTGTTTTATGAAAAATTTTAGAGCAAAACATATTACACACCAAAATGTAGGGAATTGGACTACATTGTATGTATTGGAATTGGCTACAACGTCCAATACAACAACCTTTGTCAAAAGTCCAAAATCAGGCCACAAATTCAAAAAACAATTTTGAGTGAAATATTAGAAACCACTTTTTTAAAAACTTTGTTTTATAAAAAAGTTTAGAGCAAAACATGCTGTAAACCAAAATGTAGGGAATTGGACTAGGTACAACGTCCAATACAACAACCTTTATCAGAAGTCCAAAATTCGGCCCCAAACTAAAACAAGTATGAATGTATAGGGCGTAGCCGACCATATGATACCCTACACCAGTCAGTATGTATGTAAAAAATGGGGTTCGGTTGTATGGGGGCTGGTCGAAATAATGGACCGATTTTAACCATTTTCAATAGGCGCGTGTGCCAAATTTCATCCAATTATCTGGAAAATTGCGGCCTGTACCTTGCGCATAAGGTTCACATGGACAGCCAGCCAGCCAGACGGACGGACTTAGCTTAATCGACTCAGAAAATGATTCTAAGTCGATTGGTATACGTGCATGTTACAAACATTAGCACAAACCCAATATACCCTCCCCACAGGTGTAGGATATAAAAAAACATTTTGAGTGAAATATTAAAACACACATTTTAAAATCTTTTTTATATGAAAAACTTTAGAGCAAAACATATTATACACCAAATTTTAGGGAATTGGACTAGCTACAACGTAAAATACAACAACCTCTGCCAAAAGTCCAAAATTCGGCCCCAAACTCAAAAATCAATTTTTAATGAAATGTTAAAAAAATTTTTTAAAAACTTTGTTTTATGAACACCTTTAAAGCAAAACATGTTACACACCAAAATGTAGGGAATTTTACTAGCTTCAACGTCCAATACAACAACCTATGTCAGAAGTCCACAATTCGGTTCCAAACTCAAAAAACCATTTTGAGTAAAATATTGAAAACCACCTTTTTAAAAACTTTGTTTTAGAGCAAAACATATTATACACCAAAATGTGGGGAATTGGTTTAGCTACAACGTCCAATACAACAACCTTTGTCAGAAGTCCGAAATTGGGCTACAAATTCAAAAAACAATTTTGTGTGAAATATTAAAACATACTTTTTAAAAAACTTTGTTTAATGAAAAACTTTACAGCAAAACCTATTCTACACCAATATATAGTAAATTGTCAGAAGTCCAAAATTCAAAAAACCATTTTGAGTAAAATATTGAAAACCACTTTTTTAAAAACTTTGTTTTATGGAAAGTTTTAGAGCAAAACATATTATACATCAAAGTGTAGGGAATTGGACTAGTAACAATGTCCAATGCAACAACCTTTGCCAGAAGTCCAAAATTCGACCCCATACTCAAAAATCAATTTTTAATCAAATGTTAAAGAACATTTTTTAAAAACTTTGTTTTGTGAACAACTTTAGAGCAAAACGTATTACACACCAAAATGTAGGGAATTGGACTAGCTACAACGTCCAATACAACAACTTTTGTTAGAATGCCAAAATTCGGCCCCAAACTCAAAAATCAATTTTTATTGAAATGTTAAAGAACATTTTTTTAAAAACTTTATTTTAAGAACAACTTTAGAGTAAAACATATTATACAACAAAATGTAGGGAATTGGACTAGCTACTACGTCCAATACAACAACCTTTGTCAGAAGTCCAAAATTCGGCCCATATTCAAAAAACAATTTTGAGTGAAATATTGGAAACCACTTTTTTAAAAATTTTGTTTTATGAAAAATTTTAGAGCAAAGCTTGTTGTAGACCAAAATGTAGGGAATTGGACTAGCTGGCGCTGCGAATGTTAGAATTATGACCCCAGGTAAAATGGCCCCAAAATATAAAACGAAAAATTGCCTCAATGTTGGGGTCAGAATTCATTATGAAGTATAACCCTAACATTTTTTAAGAAAAATCACCCCAAAATTAATGAATCTCCCCAAGGTTGAAATGAAAAGTGGCCACAAATATTGGGTTAATTTTTAGTAATGAACAATTACCCCAATAACTTAAATGAAATTTCACCCCATTTAATTTTAATTCAAATATAGGTAGCGTGTCATGAAGTTCAGTGTCATATATTTCATGGGCGTTATGACTCACTAAATTGAGTCTAATGTCCATGGACGTTATAACAATTTCAAAAGTGTCACAATGCATATGAGCAATGTAACATAAAGTCCATGGATTTCAAAGAGTCCATTTATCAAAAAAGGCTTAATTTAGCGAAGCCGGTACAATGTCAACGGACATTATAACACTTTTAAAAATTGTCATAACGTCCAAAACTTTTTGCTTTGTCATAACGTCAATCGACATTATGACACACCACCTCAAATATGTGCTAATATATTTATAAAATTTCGTATTTAATAATATTTGTTGTATTTTCATGTTTGGTAATTTTGAACATTTTATGAAAATACAACAAATTTTATTACATAAAATATTTTTTTATAAAATCGCGCGATTTA
>NW_025808721.1:0-1410 GCF_022045245.1 Lucilia cuprina
CATTTTTTAGACGAACACATTATGCTACAAATGATATACCAAATTAAAGTGCAATCATAATGCTTTAAAATGATGCATAAACGACTGTCATAGCATGAAAACTGTTAAGGTTATTCACAACCATATCGGAACTTCAAATTACCGCCTTTTTAAACCTGGGAAAATAATTCTACCGATCTATCCAATTGGCCTTTTTCTAAAAATATATTATGCAATAAATTATATACCAAAACAAATGGCAATTTTAATGCTTTAAAATGGTGCATAAACGACTGTCCTCCACGAAAACTGCCAAAGTTAATTGCAACCATATCGGAACCTCAGATTACTGCATTTGATACATTGAACAATAATTCTTCCGATTTATCAAGTTGACCAATTTGTAAAAACACACATTATGCTACAAGTGATATACCATATTAAAGTGCAATCATAATGCTTTAAAATGATGTCTAAATGACTATCATAGTGTGAAAACTGTCAATGTTATTTGCAGTCATATCGGAACCTCAAATTACCGCATTTTTAAAGCTAAGAAAATAATTCTACCGATCCATCAAATTGGCCATTTTCTAAAAATATATTGTGCAATAAATTGTATACCAAAACAAATAACAACTATAATGCAATAAAAAGATATATAAACGACTGCAATAAAATGAAAACTATAAATGATATTTGCAACCATATCGGAGCCTTAAATTACCGCATTTCTAAACCTGTACCAATAAATATACCGATTTATACAATTTTTTAAAAATTCATTATGCCACAAATTATACACCAAAACAAAGTGCAACTGTAATACTTTAAAATAATGCATAAACGATTGTTCTGGCATGAAAACTGTCAAAGTTATTTGCAATCATATCGGAACCTCAAATCAAAGCGTTTTTAAACATAGAACAACAATTCTACCGATCCTTCAAATTGATCATTTTTTAGACTAACACATTATGCCACAAATGATATACAAAATTAAAGTGCAATCATAATGCTTTAAAATGATGCATAAATGACTGTCATAGCATGAAAACTGTAAAAGTTATTCACAACCATATCGGAACCTCAAATTACCGCCTTTAAACCTGGGAAAATAATACTACCGATCTATCCAGTTGGCCATTTTCTAAAAATACATTATGCAATAAATTACATACCAAAACAAATGGCAATTTTAATGCTTTAAAATGGTGCATAAACGACTGTCCTAGCACGAAAGTTAATTGCAACCATATCGGAAACTCAGATTACTGCGTTTATTAAACATAGAACAATAATTCTATCAAATTGACCAATTTTTAAAAACACATATTATGCTACAAATGATATACCATATTTAAGTGCAATCATAATGCTTTAAAATGATTCATAAATGACTGTCATAGCGTGAAAACTGTCAATGTTATT
>NW_025808722.1:0-1880 GCF_022045245.1 Lucilia cuprina
TTTTCTATAGAAAAGATGTTCAGACTGAAGCAACTTTTTCTCTAGAAAAGTTGTTCACCCTGAAGCAAGCAAGGAAACTTTTTCTTTATATTAGTATTAGTTTATATTAGTCATCATTATGGCATTAACTTTACGTATGAGTAATATATAAATATAAGAAATATATGGACATTGATGCGTATGATTAATATTTATTTATAATTTTAAACTAAAAACCATTAAAATTGAAAATTTTATATTTAAATTTAATAAAAATAAAAACATTTAAACAAACATTTCAATTATTAAACAACAAATAGATTAATTGAAATGAATTGCTAAACTAAAATATTTAAAATTGTTGTCTGATTTGTTGCTTAATTTTTTTCCAGTTTTCCTATATATTCATTATATTTGGTTTACTTTGTCCACGTTTAAGTTTTCGTCTAATAAATCATTTAATCTACTCGTCGTCGTACAGCAACATGTTCACTATCAAATCACCAACAGAAGATTTATAAGTGCAAAATAAACAGGAGACAGGACAGGAGAAATAAAAAAAGAACTACATACGCTTGGAGTAACAATATCAACATGTATAATAATTTTCGAAAACCTAAAACAACCCTACAAAATTCATGGTTAAATAGTATTGCTGGTGATGGTGCTGGTACTGGTGGTGATAAGGGAATTGCTAAAACAAAACCATTAACTATAGCGGCAGCAACATCAACAACTAAATTGAGAAAAACCACAAAAGCCATTATCACTTTTATAGCGGCCTATTTTGAGGACAGCAATATACATGGTTTACAATATGTGGTCAAAGGAGGTCTAACAACAATTGAAAAGTAAGTAATGGACAGACAGACGGACGGACGGACATCATCAGCACACAAAAACTAAGTTTGCTTAACGAACATACTTAAACCCTCATGTTGTAGCAAATACACACACACACTCACTCACTCATTCAACGCTATCAAATAACTCAATTTTAATTTTAAAAATATTTCCTTTTTTTTCTTTTAAATTTTCCTCATTTTCCTGATGTTTTTTAAATTTTCTATACATTTTCTAGTTGCCTTTGGTTGACACTCTTAATTATATCAATGTATTTTTGTGTGGAAATTGGTTTGCAATCTGTTGATCGTTATTATACAAAAAGCACTGTTGTTGGCCTGGAGCGAGATTTCCACTATTGGAACACAACTATGCCAAGTGTTACTATTTGTCCATTAATACGTTTAGATATCAAACTATTCAATGAATATTGCCGGTAGGTAAATTGAATGTGTTTTTGTTTTTTCTGTCTTTCTTTCTTTTGCACAAATGATGGGCATTATAGTGGTTTTGTGTGACACACAGACATATTGACAAACATACACATACATATTTTATACAAGTTGATTGTCACACAAACTGCTTAATCAAACAATAATATTTTTTAACGTAGATAGATTGAAAAGTACAATAGAAGTTGCTACACACTTCTATCTGAATAGAAAACTTTTTTATATAAAAAGTTGCTTGAAACTGGAAACCTTTTCCATTGAATAAGTTGTTGCATTCTAGACAAGATTATTATAGTCTAGACAACTTTTTTATAAAAAAGCTTACTGCAGTCTGGACTACTTTTCTTTAGAAACATTTTCTAAAGTCTTGGCAACTTTGCTCTAAAAAAGTTGCTGCAATTTGAACATATTTTCTGTAGAAAAAGTTACGGCAATCTGTACAACATAAGTTTCTTCAGTGTAAACAACTTTTCTATAGAAAAAGATACTTCAATCTGAACAACTTTTCTATAGCAAAAGTTGCTTCAATCTAAACAACTTTTCTTTAAAAAAAGTTGCTTCAATTTGAACAACTTTTCTATATAAATAGTCGCTGCAATCTAAACA
>NW_025808723.1:0-1579 GCF_022045245.1 Lucilia cuprina
TAGATAGATAGATAGATAGATAGATAGATAGATAGATAGATAGATAGATAAATAGATAGATAGATAGATAGATAGATAGATAGATAGATAGATAGATAGATAGATATGGATAGACTATTATCAATACTATAGACTTGGTTATAGTGCAGACTATACATTTGGCCACATAATAGGCTATGTTCCAGGCCATAGAATGGATTACACTATACTATGGACTAGACTATAGCCCATACTATTGACACGATTGTAGTCCACACTTTATATTAGACTATTGCTCAGACTCTAAAGTTGTCTTAAGTCCCTATTATAGACTACACTATAGTCCAACATAAACTGTACTTTATACTATGGTTTAGATTAACCTACATCATACGTTATAGTCTATAGTCTGGAACATATTCGGGTCTGTAGTTTGGACTGTAGGGTGGCTGAAAGTCTAGTCAATAACCTAATATATAGTCTGGAACTTAGTCGGGTCTGTAGTCTGGACTGTAGTGTGGCTTAAAGTCTAGTCAATAACCTAATAGAAGTCTGGACAAAAATTTTTATTTTGTCGTCTGGACTACAGTTTAGATTAAAATCAAGTTTACAGTTTATTTTGATTTATAGTCTGGACTTTAACAAAATGTAGTAGTCTAGCCTATGGTAGTATGACCTATGTTCTGGTCTATCGCATGTCGTAAAGTCTATACATTAGTCTATGCCATTGTCTGGACTATAGCCCAGACTAAAGTGTATCCTATAATTGTCTCATAATCTAGTTTAGACTAAAACATAATTCCTTTAACCATTTCTTTAAGTGTATTATATTCTAGTCTGTTACTTACTTATTAACTTATATTTTGTATGAACTTTTATTTAGTCACTTTACTGCAGCCTTTTCCTTTTTTTCTGCCCATTTATGCTCTTAAACTTTTTTAAGCTCTTTAATGTTATTTTAAGACTTTAAAAATTGTCATAAATTAAGGTATTAGAGAAGCTCTACACACAAATTCTAGTTTATACTAAACTCTGCAACTTCTTCCCAAAGTTATGGGAAATTGTCTATATAGTTGTTATAAAACAAGTAATAGAAATAAATAAATGGATTTAAAACTTAAAAACTATAAAGAACTTTTCATTAGCATGATTTATAGAAAGAAAGCAAAAAAAGAAAAAGGAAATATTTTATTGCACATTTTTATGTTGCTAAAATATTCTGACCATAAATTGTAAATCTTTTTTTGTATTTTTGACATAAAATAATCTAGAATATTCATATTTTAAGTGTTTTGTGTTTTTGTAGAATAAATCAATATGTATCAATTGCAATGACACTTTATGTCAAAAATTGTGGTATGGGCTCTTAAAGAGTTATGGCTTTAGTAAATCATAGCATTTCGGTAAAGAGAATTTTTTTATTGATTTTGTTTAACATACAAATACACACAATTAGTAGCAAAAGTCTGTAGTTATTATGGAGATATGTATGTATGAAGTTTTGTGTGATGGTTTGTTGCATTTTGTTTTGAAAACAACTTAATATTAATAAATCTTTCTAAAGGCCTAGACAGTAGTATATATAATTTATAATCTAGTT
>NW_025808724.1:0-1160 GCF_022045245.1 Lucilia cuprina
TAACGTAATGTGTCATTATATTTATTTGCTAAGAAATTATAACGGACAAATGTATCTTTAATGACAATTTATAGTAAATACAATGATTTTATCATTAATTTAACGTAAAGTGTCATTAAAAAATAGTAAGTATTTAATATAATAATAGTAAATACAACAATTTGGTTATCAGTACAACGTAAAGTTGCATTATATTGAAAGTTTCTAAAATAAATAACGGGACACAAGAGAATGTTGATGCTGATGGAGACAAAAAATCAGTTGTGTTTTAAGTTGGTACAACAACAACATAACACATTATATCAACTTCTGATTTTTGTGAGTTTCTATGCCACTTTATTTCTTACAAACAGGAGTGAAAAAATAATTTGTACAACAACAACACACAGCATCAAATTAGTTGATGCTGTGTTTGAGGGTTGGTACAACAACAACACGTAAGAAGTGCAAAAAATAAAATATAGTTGGAACATAACGCGACATGTATAAAAAAATTACAACAACATAAATTGCATCACCACCTGTTTTTGAGAGTTTATTTTTAGTTTATTTTAAACAGTCAAAAAGTGAAGAGGTGCTGAGTAAAAAATATATTTGGTGTTTATAAAAAGTTAAATAGTGATCAAAATCTAATTTGGTAATTAATAATAATGAAGTGTTTTTTGTGCAAAAACGTTTTTAATGAAAATGAAAGCTACTTTAATCATTTAAAACGCTATCATTTTCTGAAATATAATGATGAATATAAATGCTGCGGAAGCATTTATAAGAATTCGTCGTCTTTCAGAATACATGTCAGAACAAAACATTCAAGTCAAAATAATTCTACTTGTACAAATATAAAAAGTGTTGTAAATAATGAGCAAACTTTTGTAAATAATTGTGAAAATTATAAAACAGAATATAGTAGAGCAAAAGGGCATGAGGAAAATCAAAATTCAAAAGAAAATGTATGCTTTAATACATTACTTAAAAATTGTTTAATATTTCAGAGTAATTTATATTCAAACTTCCAATTTTCAAGAAAAGATGCAGAAAAGATAAATGAAAATATGTTTAAGTTAATAATCCAGCCCCTTTTATCTATGTTTTGTAATTTTGGACAAACTCTCAGCAATGAAATTTATTTACAAGTTACTAAATTTACAGAAGATATTCAG
>NW_025808725.1:0-1330 GCF_022045245.1 Lucilia cuprina
GACTAGACTATAGACTAGACTATAGACTAGACTATAGACTAGACTATAGACTAGACTATAGACTAGACTATAGACTAGACTATAGACTAGACTATAGACCGGACTATAAACTAGACACCAGACTATACTATAGACTAGACTATAGACTAGACTATAGACTAGACTATAGACTAGACTATAGACTAGACTATAGACTAGACTATAGACTAGAATATAGACTATAGACTAGACTATAGACTAGACTATAGACTAGACTACAGACTATAGAATAGACTACAGACTAAACCATAGACTAGACTATAAACTAGACACCAGACTATACTATAGACTAGGCTATAGACTAGACTATAGTCTAGAATATATGCTAGACTATAGATTAGTCGGATAAATTGTGAAAAACGAAATAATTAAAAATTTGCATTTCTTTTTTACTTGCAAAAATGTTGAACATGTTAAAACTTTTAAAATACAACATCTGCTGGACACACCTTTAGCAATAAAGAAAAATTAGTGCATTATTTATTTAAAAAATTTTCAACAATTTCAAATTCTTTAAAATTTTGAATTTTTAGTTTTAACTTATAAATTTAATACAAAATTCTATGTTTAATTAAGTGCCACAAGTTAAGCGCTCAATGTTTTATCAATTTTTCTAGTTTAACTTTTTGTTGTATTTTTCAAAAACGTATAAATAACTTGTATTTTTTTTTCACATTATTATTGATTTTTTTGTTTTTGTCAATACATACATTTATATCTTTATATGAACATTTTATGCATATTAATTTTATTTGTTAAAGTTTATTGTATTTGTTATTCGTCTCAATGCACAACACAAAAGTTATACCAGGGTAGTAAAGTACACAAAAAAAAACACAACTTAACAGCTGATTGAAATTTGTTCATTTGTATTAGTTTCTAAACCCGCTTTTCATTATTTATTTAGCTTGTGTGTTGATAATTTGTAGCAAGTGGTATGGAAGACACAGGGTTGGAAATTCAGAAAATTTAGAAATGGTAAAAGAGGAACATAGTATTAGACTAGACTATAGACTAGACTATAGACTAGATTAGACTATAGACTAGAATAAAGACTAGACTATAGACTAGATTAGACTATAGACTAAAATAAAGACTAGACTTAAGACTATACTACAGGCTAGACTACAGGCTAGACTATAGACTAGACTATAGAATTGACTATAGACTAGACTATAGAATTGACTATAGACTAGACTATAGACTAGACTATAGACTAGACTATAGACTAGACTATAGACTAGACTATAGACTGGAATATAGACTAGACTATAGACTAGACTATAGACTA
>NW_025808726.1:0-1490 GCF_022045245.1 Lucilia cuprina
TACTGCTTCAGCGGCATTTCTTGCGATTCGATGTCTTAAAGAAATAAGTGATATTTTCAAAAATGTACTTCCTTTGGGATCACATGTTATAGCTAACGATTTTTATGTAGATGATCTGCTTTCAGGAGCAGACGAAATTAGCGCTTTAAATGAAATTCAGAAGGACGTAACTCAAATATTAAGTTCTTGTGGATTTACGTTAGCTAAGTGGTATTCAAATTGCAATGAATTCAAAAGTAATGAGCTCGTGAGGCACCTAGAATTAAATGACTCTGACTCAACTAGAGCGCTTGGAATAATGTGGAAACCCAATGAGGATGTGTTATGTTTCCATTTGGAGAATAAATTCCAAGATCTTTCATCTACTAAACGAAATATATTATCTATTTCATTCCGTTTATTTGACCCACTCGGATTACTAGCTCCTATTATTATAAAAGCAAAAATTTTATTACAGGAAATTTGGGAAACAAATCTAGACTGGGATGAAATAATTCCTCAAAACTTAGATGTCATATGGCAAAATTTCAAGTGTGTGTTAACAAAAATTAATTTAATAACTATACCTCGATTTGTTGGAACAACAATGAAATCAAAAATACAAATACATGGATTTTCAGATGCATCAATGAGCGCATATGGGTGTTGTATTTACGTGAAGTGCTTACAAAGTCGGACAATACGACTTTTAGTTGCTAAGTCCAAGGTTGCGCCATCCAAAAAAGTTAAAACTTTAGCTCGTTTAGAATTATGCGCTGCACACTTGTTAACGAAATTATGGTATGTAGTAAAGTTAAAGCTATCTAAGTATGTAATTCAGGATATAACATTTTGGACTGATTCCGAGATAGTGCTTCATTGGATAAAAACCCATCCTTCTTCTCTACATACTTTCGTTAGTAACCGCGTATCAGAAATACAGCAAATTTCTTCAGATGTTATTTGGCGATATGTACCGTCGGCACATAATCCGGCTGATATTGTATCGCGTGGATGCGATGTTAATGAACTTGTAAAGTCAATGGGTTTTTGGGACCGTCATTCCTGAAAGAATCGCCTGAAAAGTGGCCCAAGAATTCACATTTTGAACTTCCTCCAGAATCTTTGCTACTAGAAAAGAAAAAGTCGGTAAAAATTGGGACTATGAGAACATTATTGTTAGGTAAAGAATTTTCATCAGATCAAGGATCTGAAGTTCATTCGAATCGAATATACGAGATGATTGAAAACAAATCTTCGTCAAGAAAAGTGATTAGAATTGTTGCATTAATGTAAGCGAACTTCATTTTGCATTTTTGAAGATCATTGAAATGATTCAAAACATTGAATTTCGGGAGGAAATCAAGATATTGTCGAAAGCTTCATTAACAAAGCAGGTTACTATCCAGAAATTAAATCCGTTTATACAGAAATATGCTGTTGAGAATATAAACATTTCTTTATTACGAGTTGGAGGGCGATTAAGCAAAGCAATGCTTCCTTATGATTCT
>NW_025808727.1:0-1113 GCF_022045245.1 Lucilia cuprina
ATCGTTCTTTAAAGGGTACTTTTTGGTACCTTACCGTTTTAGAATTGGTATTTTTTTGATTTTTTGTAAACAAATTCTGGAATATTTTGTAGATACGTTCGTTGCGGATTTAATTTAATTTATAGATAGTAGTACCTTATATATGATATGCCAGAATTGTATTGTGTTAAATAGTTATTAAATCAATTAAATATCATATATTTCATTGACCTACTGTATGTTGCTGTTCTTAATATCTATATAGTGTGATATATATAAAACTATACTGGCAATAAATTTTCATTTGTGACAACTGACGTTCATAGGTAATCCTAATAAAGCCGTATAAATATTTTTAATTATATTTGATAATTTTTCATGTTGTATCTAACAATTGCACAATTTTTAAAGGAAGTGTGTACGATTCCAAACTCAGGGTAAAATATTAAATCTAGCAAATAAATAATATTTAAAAAAGCATTTAAAAAATCTAAATATAAATTTCATAAAACGTACAAAAACTATGTTAATAAAATGTTTATCAACTCAGTAGTTAAACATTGCAGTTTGTTTTATTTCTTCTTTATCTCTCATTAATTTTGCTCTTCAGACCTGACACTTCTCATTATGTATATCGTTTACTTTGACAAAATATCATTTGTTGCAATTACTTAAAATGCAACATTTTTCCATTTTTTACATTTAATTTAATTAAAAAATATATGTACATAAAAGTCTTTACATCTTCTTGTTATTATTTTAACTTTGCCTTTATTTAAACATTTTCATTAAAAATTTTTCCATCTAATTTAATTTACAATTTTTATTATATTTTTATTTTTAACAAATATTTGTTTTCACTACAAATATCAAAGCAAGAAGTTTTAATAATGGTTTATTATGCATTCTGTTGCAACTTATGAAGTTTTACGTGCAAATATTTAATTAATGTAAAACCTTTATTTAAAATATACAATTAAGAAAATCTTTCTTAAATGTGCATGGATTTTATGTCTGTAGATGTGTGTAGAACTGAACTAGAACTGAACTAGAACTGAACTAGAACTGAAATAGAACTGAACTAGAACTGAACTAGAACTGAACTAGAACTGAACTAGAACTGAACTAGAACTG
>NW_025808728.1:0-1021 GCF_022045245.1 Lucilia cuprina
ATATTTAAAACAATACCAACAACAACATTAGTAATATAATAATAAAATATGCCTGCAGTTTGTTCATTGACCGTTTAAGTGCTCAAACAACAGCAAAAGCAACAACACATTTATGATTGTTACAACAACAATTTATGTTGGTTTTTCTTTACAATTCTATATTATTTATTCATGTATCAATGAGTTTTGTTGTTGTTGTATGTCTGTCCGTATCTGTATGTATCGCTATGTAGGTAGCAACATCCTCTATAGGCTTGTCAGCATATTGTTGTTGGTTTTTTTTTTAGTTTAAGTAACACCTTTTTGAACCAGTTTTAAAAATTGGAGCTACGCACATGGTTTTGTCTTTGCTAAGGTATTGTTATTGTTGGTAGAAAAAAATGTTGTAAATCTTGTTTTTGTTTTAATTACAAGAAAGCAAAGGAATTTAAAGTTTGGTTAATATTGAGAATATAGGAATATGTACAAATACCTTTAGCAACATGTTGCTGCAACATAGCTGAGTGATTTAATTGGTTCGCAAAACTTTATACCAAACTATTATCATGATGATAATCTTGCAGTACAGAATATAAATTAGACTATAGAGCAGACTATATACTAGAATATAGAGAAGCTATAGACTTGATTATAGACAATATTATGGACAAGCTTATAGGCTATTGACTCGTCTACAGAATAGCCTATAGATTAGACTATAGGCAAGACTTTAGACTTGACTACAGACTAAACTATGGACTAGAATATAGATTAGATTATAGATTAGATTATAAACTAGACTATAGACTTAAATAGACTAGACTATAGACAAGACAATAGACTAGACTAGACTATAGACAATACAATAGACTAGACTAGACTATAGACTAGACTATTGACCAGACTATAGGATAGACTACAGACAAGACTATATACCAGACTATAGACTAGACTATAGACCAGACTATAGACAAGACTATAGACTAGACTATAGACTAGACTATAGACTAGACTATAGACTAGACTATAGACTAGACTATAG
>NW_025808729.1:0-2347 GCF_022045245.1 Lucilia cuprina
AGTTCAGTTCTAGTTCAGTTCTAGTTCAGTTCTAGTTCAGTTCTAGTTCAGTTCTAGTTCAGTTTTAGTTCAGTTCTAGTTCAGTTCTAGTTCAATTTTAGTTCAGTTGTAGTTGATTTCTAGTTCAGTTCTAATTCTGCTTTAATTCGGTACTAGTTCAGTTGATATGGATTAAAATCAAATAGATTCTAATTCAAAAATGAACAGTTTGTGTGTTGTACAAGCATTTCGAATAGTCTATGTCCTCTTGAACTGGCTTACACTAAACTAGTTGCGTGATAAGTTTTATGATAAACAAAATTAAATACTGCCAATCATATCTTGTAGTTTTTACTTCTTTGTTACATTTAATAATGATACTAAAGATTCCCAATCAATTTGCACAAATATCCCGTAGGTACGCTTCTGTTTTTCTGCTGACATAAATTATTATTTAAAAAAAATAGTAATAAATAAAAACGCCACCCAAATAAAAAATAAATATTTTTAATTATTTGTATGTACTTTTTTATTTTATATGCACAATTACATAAACATTTTAGTACATATGTATATACGAGAATTAAATTTCTTTTGAATTTTGATATAGTTTATTGCCTTTCAAATATTTTTTGTAAAAATGTTTGCCAAAATTTATTTTTATAACGAAATTAATTGCAAATTTAAAATATCACAAATATAATAATTTAAATTAACATACAAATAGTTTTATTTTATTTCTCAAAATTGTTTTAAATTTTACCAGTAATTACATTAATCTGGCAACACTTTTGCACCGTTAACTGTGCCATTAATTTTGACGAAAACAAAAATTATTTATTTATATTAACAAAAAAAAAAAAAGAAAAACGCACACAAAATATTCAAACATATTAGAGAATTTAAAAAAAATGTTTTTCTTAATTTGTTGTTTGTTTGTCTAAATATTTTTAGACTTTTTTAACAAAATTTTGTTGTTATCTAATAATGAAGGCCAATAGATTCATATATTAAAGCAGATATGTACATGTGTATGTATATTAAATATTTAAACCACAATTTGTTGCAAATATAGATTTTGTAATTAATTTATATGTACGAATTTGTTTATAAAAAAATATTTTACTGGAACATTAATAAGAATTAAAAGCGGTAAATGCATTTTTTATGTTTTTTAATATTATTTTCAAAATTTGTTGGTCTTTTCACATAATAACGCCAGACAAGTGTTATGCATTTGTCAAAAATTGACAAAGTTTTAAAATTTAAATTTATTTATTTAGCATTTGTTGTTTTTTTAATGACTTTAGAAATTATTAGTCCATGTTTTAAACATTATTAAATATACATTTATGTACATATACTATTAAAATTTGTTATAAGAAAATTTTCAATATTATTTGGTAAATTTTTTGACATTTACCATTTAGAACATAATCATATTTTCGAGAATATTTTGTTTGTGTATGCGAGTTTTTTATAGGAAATTTTTTAAATTATAATTTACATGTTGCAATAAATCTGTTCCAAGGTAAACTCAAAATATCAAGTTGGTTAAACTATTTCTATAGGTGATAGCTATAAAATCGTGTTAAATATTAGAAGGTTTATAAGCATTATTAAAATATTTTAAATTGTAATTTTTGGGACCCTATGGAGCTATAATTGTATTTATATACTTCTATCGTAAGACATTATTTTCCCAATATCACTTCAAATGGTTTTAACAGCCTATATTTAGTTCTAGTTCAGTTCTAGTTCAGTTCTAGTTCAGTTCTAGTTCAGTTCTAGTTCAGTTCTAGTTCAGTTCTAGTTCAGTTCTAGTTCAGTTCTAGTTCAGTTCTAGTTCAGTTCTAGTTCAGTTCTAGTTCAGTTCTAGTTCAGTTCTAGTTCAGTTCTAGTTCAGTTCTAGTTCAGTTCTAGTTCAGTTCTAGTTCAGTTCTAGTTCAGTTCTAGTTCAGTTCTAGTTCAGTTCTAGTTCAGTTCTAGTTCAGGTTTAGTTCTAATATGGTTTTAGTTAAGTTCTAGTTCAGTTTTAATTCGGTTTTAGTTCAGTTCTAGTTCAATTCTAGTTCAGTTCTAGTTCAGTTTTAGTTCAGTTCTAGTTCAGTTCCAGTTCAGTTCTAGTTCATATCTAGTTCATTTCTAGTTTAATTCTAGTTCAGTTCTAGTTGAACTAGAACTGAACTAGTTTAACTAGAACTGAACTAGTTTAATTCTAGTTCAGTTCTAGTTCAGTTCTAGTTCAACTAGAACTGAACTAGTTGAGTTCTAGTTCAGTTCTAGTTCAGTTCTAGTTCAGTTCAGTTCTAGTTCAGTTCTAGTTCAGTTCTAGTTCAGTTCTAGTTCAGTTCTAGTTCAGTTCTAG
>NW_025808730.1:0-1459 GCF_022045245.1 Lucilia cuprina
TTGACTTGTAACCATTTGTATCGCAATGAAACTCAACAAAACTAACTGTTATTTAGAAACATATCCTTTTCCCAAATTTACCGAGGATCGGCCCATATTTGACCTATAAAAAGCCTCATTTAGAAATTTTAGTTTTTTATCAATAAATGGCTTAAATATTTTGGAATTATGGTAATATTCAACATAAAAGTTTTTTTACAAATAATAAAAATTGTATAAAAGTAAAAATTGTAAAAATATACTCATGGTGTAGGGTATTATATGGTCGGCCATGCCCGACTATACTTTCATACTTGTTATTCTTAAAAAAAACTGTAAAGGAATGATATAGAATGGATTTATATGATATCAGATTCTTATATTCAGCTCTCAGGTGTGTTGTGCTCTCCTTTATATAGAAAATCTTGGAGGAGAATTATTGTAATATGTTTAGAAAACCAGTTTTCTGGACGAGGTGCGATATAATTTTCAATCAGTGTTTGTGTATATTATATCTGGAATAACATTGCTTCACATAAGTTGTATCTAATTATATTGAAAGGCTGGCAATGACAGATATAGTGTTTCCTCTCCTCGTCTGAATCCGATTTTAATTACTTCTTCATTCTGAGAAGACATCTCGTCCTAGACTTGACAGCGTCACTTAGGATAACAGTGCCTCGCCCTTTCACTGTTACCAATTAAACGTTTTTTCCGCTAACTTGAAATAAATCGTTATAGTCTATAGTACAGTCTACAGTCAAGTCTAGTCTAAAGTCTATTATATAGTCCGGCCTATAATACATGTCAATATTCTAGTCTATAGTCTAGTCTATAGTCTAGTCCATAGTCCAGTCCAGTCCAGTCTATAGTCTAGTCTATAGTCTAGTCTATATTCTAGTCTATAGTCGAGTCTATAGTCTAGTCTATAGTTGAGTCCATAGTCTAGTCTGTAGTTAAGTCTATAGCCTAGTCTACAGTTGAGTCTATTGTCTAGTCTATAGTGTAGTCTATAGTCTAGTATATAGTCCAGCCTATAGAATATATATAGAGTCTATAGTCGAGTCTACAGTCTAGTCTATAGTCTAGTTTATAGTCTAGTCTATAGTCTTGTCTATAGTCTAGTCTATAGTCAAGTCTATAGTCGAGTCTATAGTCGAGTCTATAGTCTAGTCTACAGTTGAGTCTATAGTCTAGTCTATAGTTGAGTCTATAGTCTAGTCTATAGTGTAGTCTATAGCCTAGTATATAGTCCAGCCTATAGAATATATATAGAGTATACATATAGTCTATAATCTAATCTATAGTCCAGTCTATAGTCTAGTCTGTAGTCTATTCTATAGTTGAGTCTATAGTCTAGTATTTAGTCTAGTATGTCAATAGTCTAGTCTATAGTCTAATCTATAGTCTAGTCTATAGTCGAGTCTATAGTCTAGTCTATAGTTGAGTCTATAGTCTAGCCTATAGGCAGGTCTATAGT
>NW_025808731.1:0-2051 GCF_022045245.1 Lucilia cuprina
CTATAGACTAGACTATAGACTAGACTATAGACTAGACTATAGACTAGACTATAGACTAGACTATAGACTAGACTATAGACTAAACTATAGACTAGATTATAGACTAAATTACAGACTAGACTACAGACTAGACTAGGCTACATACTAGACTATACATTAGACTTAAGACAAAACTATAGACGAGATTATAGACTAGACTATGGACTAGACTATAGGCCAGACTATATACTAGTTTATAAACTAGACTATAGACTAGACTGTATACTAGACTGTATACTAGACAAGACATATACTGGTCTAAAAATCATGCTACAGATTACAAAATGGATTCGATTATAAAGTCGTCATAATAGCCGAGTAGTCTACATAATCATATATTTAGCGGAGTGAACTCTAGTTACAACTGCTTGATATATCCCGTTTTGAAAATATGTTCACAAATTCTCTTTCCAAAATTCATATAACACTTGTCATACATATTTTAATCTATTCATAATTTATAAATTGACTATAAAATTATCTAAATTGTATTGAATAAAGAAACCGAAACTTAACTCCATTAAACAAGTCAACAAACATCAGGCAAAGCAACCCTCCCACCTTGGAGAATTGCACGTTAGAAAATTATACCAATAGAAAAGGAAAATTATCTAAATATTTTTGCTATAGACATATAATATAATGATACCACAGAGGCCTAAAATACCCATATAGCAATTCCCTTTATGAGCCTGTTTTATTCAGGAAATTTGAAAAAGAAGAGTCAATTTTACTTTAATGACATGTTTTGGTTGCTTTACAAAGTGGCGGCGGCGTCGTCCCAATAGAACGTAAGCGATGACAGATATTGAGGCTGTCAACATGTGCAAAATTTATGACATGCTAAATATACACCCGCTAAACTGTTATTTTGGCAAAAGTAATCCAACAAGAAAAAAACAACAAAAGAACATAATGTAATGTAATGGAAACCAAAAGCCAATCAACTAAACACTACGGTAAATAGTCTGAACGTGCTACATACTAACAACAAGCAAATCAAAATACTTTCTCTAGGCCAACCCACACCACCACAGGAAAATTCTACTCTCCTTTAAATACAGCACCCCTGTTTTTCCAACTGATATATTTTTTTTGCACACTTTGTTTATTTTTGCAAAGCACCCTAATTTTCAAAATTTATTTTGTTAAAGGAAAAACAGTTTTCCCTTTTTCCCCCGTTTACCCTCAAGTGAGCAACGTTTTATTCCTTTTGTTCTCTTAAATATTTTGCAATTGTATTGAAAATTGGCAAAACATCAATTTAATGCCACAAAACAATCATAAAGTGTTTGTTTGAAGTGCGTGTGTGTTGCATGTTGTCTATATTATGTATTAGTGTGTGTGTGTGTTAAAGATATTGTTGCAAGCCCAACACTTTATTCCTTGTTAATACTAACAAGGATTTTCATTGTTGTTGTTAGCGGTGTTGCTATGTTTTGTTATTGTTGGTTGGTTGTACTTGTGTTAGAGGCTTTACACAATCTGATTTAAGGATTGCCTCATATTATTTGCCATTTTTTTGCAAGGATTTATATGTTATTACATAATTACAGAGGAACATGAGATTAAAAATACAAAAATTACAAAATATGTGGTCTACTCTAACCAAATGATAAACAAGACTATAGATTAGAGCATATTTTAGACTATATGTAAGTCTATATACTAGACTATAGGGGAGACTACACACAGCCAATAGACCTGACTGGAATATAGATAAAAGTACAGATTAGACTATAAACTAAAAATAGACTAACTAGTATAAACTATTGACTACACTATAGACTAGACTATAGGCAAGACTACAGATTAGACTACAGACTAGACTAGACTATAGGCTAGACTATAGACTAGACTATAGGCTAGACCATAGACTAGACTATAGGCTAGACTATACACATGACTATAGACTAGACTATAGACTATACTATAGACTAGACTATAGACTAGACTATAGACTATACTATAGACTAGACTATAGACTAGACTATAGACTATACTATAGACTA
>NW_025808732.1:0-2223 GCF_022045245.1 Lucilia cuprina
ATTATAGAATAGTCTATAGTTTTGACTATAGAATAGGTTATAGTTTTGATTAGGGAATAGTCTATAGTCTTGACTAAGGAATAGTCTATAGTCTTGACTATAGAATGGTCTATAGTCCTGACTAAAGAATGGTCTATAGTCTTGACTTAAGGATGTTCTATAGTCTTTAGTTTTACTATAGTATAGTCTATAGTTTTAACTATAGAATAGTCTATAATCTTTATTAAAGAATAGTTCTATAGTCTTAACTATAGAAAAGTTCGACAGTCTTGACTTTATAGTTAATATTATTGGCCATGGAAATGTATATAGTCTTGTTAAAGAAGAGTATATTTTCCATTTTTTGTTTGTGCCCTTAAAATTTCTTAACAAAGCTGGTTAATTTGATCTTTTGTAAGGCAATTTACATTTCACCTTTTTCATTTTTCTCTTTTATGATGACTTTTTGTTTTTTTGTTTCTTTGTTATTTGACACTTAAAACAACAATATTAAATGCCTATTCATGGGTTTGTTAACGCCTTTAATTGTTATCCCTTTATTTTTACAAAACAAAACTATTTATTAGGGTGATGGCTATTTTTGAATATGAAAAATAGCAATTTAAAGCACTTTTCAAAAGGAAAAATTTGTTAATCATTATTTCAAATCATGATAAAATATTTGTGGAGCCAACTTATTATTACGTTAGGTTTTTAACCGCCAACGCTTTTGCTAGGTTAAGTAAAATAAAGGTTTATTAATATTGAGTTGAAAAAGAAAAGAACAAAAGAAATAAAAACTGGTGTCATCTATAAAGGAAGTGACATTAGAAGAAAATGTGCTTTAAAAGTTTGTAATAAAATACTGACATATTACTTAGGCAAAGTGGTCAAGTATTTAGCAAAAATGTAAAGTGGCCTTAGAAGATTAGAAAAGTATTAGGAAAAGTTGCTGTCTCTTTTTTTTAAATTTTTAAATTGGCTGATGTTGGGCTTTCTCCACAAATGTTCTTAATATTTAGGTTATTTTTAGACCAGGTGTAAAATGTATTAAGAATATTACTTTACAAACATTGTTATATTTTAGACAAGTTAAGTTAACATGTTTGATTCTTTTAAAAACTTTCACTTTGAAAATTTCTACTCAATCACGTAAGTTACCATTTCCTATTTTTTTTTAGTTTCACTTTATCATTATAACATTCCTGTCTTTCGGAAAACAAAATGTTTCTTTGTAATATTTGGTTTCATTTCATTTAATATTTTTAAGCGGCTTTATATAGTTAATGGTGTTAAACATGCTAACCTGTCATCTTAAAATGTCACAGGGTATTAAGAGAAATATTTAAAGGAAACATTTTAAAAATTGGGAGTGCTATTAGTTAATTGTTTTTTTTTTTTTTTTTTTTTTAAGTAGTCAATGTTTTTAATAAGTAAATAAATAAGAAATTTAACAAGTAAACCTTAAATTAATTGCTAAATAAAAACGTATTTCATTAAACTTTTTAAATTTCAATTTGCAGATTTTTTTTTCAAAAAAAAAAAAAAAAACCCTTTATAGGGCTTTAAATAAAAATCACTTTAAAGTTTATGATTATTGCTTCATACACACACACACACATATAAATAGTTTAAAGTATATTAAATTTAACACTGTACGCACACCATCACCATTTTCAATCTATAGCTATAGAATAGTCTTCACATTTAATGTCGGCACCATTTAAAACCACCACATCACGTATTTAAAGTGAGAGTTTTATGAATAGTAGTGAAAAATCGAAGATTATTACGTGATTTCTGACATTGTTATAGATTTGTTCGCTGACACGTAACATAACAATATGTTAAACATTTTTAATGCAGGAAAATGAGAAAAAATTTAAAGATTAAATGGAAAAATAACATAAATTTAATAAAAAAAATAGGTCTGTGGGAATATTAAAAAGAAATTGTATTGAAAAAACAAATTCTTAATAAATAAAGTCAATAAGTATTTTTCTATATGAAAAGGAATTTTTTATAGAATGTGATGATTCTCTATATAAAAGAAACAAAACATAAAAAATTTAGCTATTCTCAAAGAAAAAGGGGTTTAAAACTAACTAACTACCCAGTTGGAAATTTTTTTAAGACTTTTTATACCCTACACCACTATAGTGGGGAGGGTATTATACGTTTGTGCTGATGTTTGTAATATACAAAAATATTGGTCCAATACCCACCTTAAAGTATACCGATCGA
>NW_025808733.1:0-1287 GCF_022045245.1 Lucilia cuprina
TGTCAACTTTTTTAGAGTTTTTATGAAACCTTTGAATTTTAAAAGTTGTATAAAATCTAGAAATTCAACTGTTTAGTATAGTAAATTAAAATATTTTGCAAATTTCACTATTTAGTTGACTTTCTTTATAAATTGTTTAAGAAAATAAGAAAAATGTCAAAAGATAAAGATTTCGTAAAAGTGAAACTGGCATTTTTGACTTATCTACTTATCTAGATTTTTTTGAATCCTTTAAATTTTAAACTTTTTCTAATTTCTAGAAATTCAACTGTTTAGAATATTGAAAGATATTGTAAAATTCAAGTGTTTATTTAATTGAAAGAATTTGAGAAATCCCTCAAATATATGTTTAATTTTCATATTATGCTATAGGTTTTGTATAGTATTGTTTATATAGTATAGTTTTTGTGAAACTTGTACATTTTTCTAATTTTCTCAACGAAGTGTAAAATGTCAACTTCTTTAGAGTTTTTATGAATCCTTTGAATTTCAAAATTTGTATAATTGCTAGAAATTCAACTGTTTAGCATAGTAAATTGAAATATTTAGCAAATTTCACTATTTAGTTGACTTTCTTGATAAATTCTTTGAGAAAGTAGGAAAAATGTCAAAAATAAAGATTTCGCAAAAATGAAACTGGTATTTTTGACTTATCTACAGATTTTGTGAAATCTAGATTTTTTATGAATCCTGTGAATTTAAAACATTTTTTAATTTCTAGAAATTCAACTGTTTAGCATATGACCACATTATTTAGTTGACTTTCTTGATAAATTCTTTGAAAAGATTGGGAAAATGTAAAGAAATAAAGCTTTCTCAAAAATGAAACTAGTATTTTTGATTTATCTACAGATTTTGTGTAATCTAAGAAAGACGTTAAGAAAATTAAAAAAAAAAAAACAAGTAAGAATGTTATAGTCGGTCATGCCCGACCATATAATACCCTACACCACAGTGTATTTCGCGGAATAATTAGTTTCCTTCTAAGTTTTTAATTAAATATTTTAAAAGTTAAGATGTACTTAAGCCCTCCCGCCACGCCACGGCTTATTCCAAGGGAGAGTAAATATGTTATTTCACATATTCGATGTCTGTAAAAAATATATATTTAAGGTTAAATATAATATTTAAGCAATTATTAAACTTTATCGTTTCTAAGTCATGGGGTCCTATAATTATAACATTCATGAGAGTCATCAAGGCTAGTATAAAACTTGGATTGGCAGGTTTTTGTCCAGATACGAGTGTATTAAACACAATTATGAACTTAAAAGCCCTATTCGGCGG
>NW_025808734.1:0-4328 GCF_022045245.1 Lucilia cuprina
AGATAGATAGATAGATAGATAGATAGATAGATAGATAGATAGATAGATAGATAGATAGATAGATAGATAGATAGATAGATATATAGATATATAGATCGATAGATAGATAGATAGATAGATAGATAGATAGATAGATAGATAGATAGATAGATAGATAGATAGATAGATAGATAGATAGATAAATATAAATTATAAACTTTTTCCGCTGCTATATTTATTAATCACCCCACTGTGCTCCTCTTCCTATAGTGGGTGCTCTGCTGTTGTCATTTGCTTTTTGTTGCCATTTGGCATATATTGATGACGTTAGTTCGTTTAAATGTTTGTTGGTGTTAACAACAGTCTTGGCCGCACTCATAGTTTGTAGTTGTTGTGGTTGTTTCTCTGTATTATTTATTGTATTGATTGTTATATTTGATTACGTCGTAATTGCGTTTGCAAGTGTTATAAATTGATTTTACTTCTATTTTCCAGCCATTTTTACACCACACTTGTCTTCGTCTTGTTTTGAGTAAATTTTTAGTTGTTGCTTTTTTCTTCAACATCATCTTCATCATCATGTTGTCCTGTTTTTCTAAAAACAAAAAAATTAACTATTGTGCCGATGATATTTAGGGTGATTCGTTGGGAAATTGTTACAATTATAAAAAAGGGTGTTAACAGTTTCTATGAATGAGTGGTCGAATGAGCGTTGATTGTTGAAGAGGGGGTAGTTGCGTATAATTATCTCAACATATGTGCGGACAATGATATAAAAGCAATGATTTGTTGCTGTTGTTGCTTAAAAGCGTGTTATAATTAATTGGATTAATTTTAAGTGATTTAAAGTTAACACACATACATTTATTAGATTAACAAAGTTTTTGAAAATTTCTATAGAACATTTAGTGTATAACACTATTTTCTTTAGAAAATATTCTGTATAACACTATTTTCAATAACAAATTTTGTTTATAACTCTATTTTCTATAGAAAATCTTGTGTGTAACTCTTTTTTGTATAGAAAATCTTATGTGCAACACTATTTTCTATAGAAAATCTTTTGTGCAACACTATTTCTATAGAAAATTTTTTGTGCAACACTATATTCTATAGAAAATCTTGTGTGCAACACTATTTACTATAGAAAATCTTGTGTTCAACACTTTTTCTATAGAAAATCTTCTGTGCAACACTATTTCCTATAGAAAATCTTGTGTGGAACACTATTTACTATAGAAAATTTCTGTAGATTCTTCTTTACTTTAACGATTCTTCTTGCATTTCTTACATTCTTTACATTTTTGACATAATGTAAACAATAATGATTTCAGCAGTTTTCACTTCATTTTAACTTTCGAAGTAGTTTTTGTGAATTTTTTGCATTTTTTACATTATTGACATCATGTAAACAATTTTAAATTTCTTTATTTTTACCTTTTTTAAGCAAATTTTAGATTTTAAAGTGATTTTTATTAAGATTTTACATTATTTACATTTTTGACATGATGTAAACAATTGTAAATTTTATTGTTTTCACCATTTTTAAACTAGTTTTACCTTTAAAAGTTCTTTTATTGTGGTTTTTACATTGTTTACATTTTTGACATGATGTAAACAATTGTATTTTTTAAGAATTTTCATAACTTTAGCTTTAACGATTCTTCTTGCATTTCTTACATTATTTACATTTTTGACATAATGTAAACAATAGTGATTTCAACAGTTTTAACTTTATTTCAGCTTTTGAATTAGTTTTTGTGAATTTTATGCATTTTTTACATTGTTGACATCATGTAAACCATTGTAAATTTCTTTATTTTTACCTTTTTAAAGCAAGTTTTAGATTTTAAAGTGATTTTTATTAAGATTTTACATTATTTACATTTTTGACATGATGTAAACAATTGTAAATTTTATTGTTTTCACCATTTTTAAACTAGTTTTACCTTTAAAAGTTCTTTTATTGTTGTTTTTACATTGTTTACATTTTTGACATTTTCGAACTTTTTACATAATTTTATGTTTAAATTACTTTTTATGTTGTTTTTACATTGTTTACATTTTTGACATGATGTTAACAATTGTAAATTTTATTGTTTTCATAATTTAAAAGTACGTTTATTGTTGTTTTTACAATAGTTACATTTTTGACATAATGTAAACAATTGCATTTTTAGCAATTTTCGAACTTTCAACATTATTTTATGTTTTAATGTACTTTATATGATGTTTTTACATTGTTTACATTTTTGACATGATGTAAACAATTGATTTTTTTTGCAATTTTTGAACTCTTGAAATAGTTTTATGTTTTAAATAACTTTTTATGTTATTTTTACATTGTTTACATTTTTGACATGATGTAAACAATTGATTTTTTTTGCAATTTTTGAACTTTTGAAATAGTTTTATGTTTTAAATTACATTTTATGTTATTTTTACATTGTTTACATATTTGACATGATGTAAACAATTGTAAAATAAGGTAATTTCACCTTTTTTAAAAATAATTGAAACGTCTAAGAAGTTTGTATAAAGTTTAAATATTGTTTACATATTTGACATCGTGTAAACAATTTATTTCTCTAGGGTTTTAAACAAATTTTGTTAATTTTTTTCCTGAAGAAAAAAAGCTGTCCTCAATAATGAAAACATTTCTTTTAATTTAAATGTATTTTTGCAAACTAAACATTTAATTGAATTCGTTAAACGTTTTAATTTTCTAGATTTCCTTACCCCTCGTTCAATTTAAATAATTAAATTTTTACGTTATTTTTAGCACTTAAAATGAAAATAAACGTGAAAAAAATGAAATTTATTGTGACAATTACTTTTTTGTATTTATTGTTGTTACTTCTTCGTTTTCATCATCATCATCATCATGAGCAGCAGCAGCATTGAGTTACCATGTCAGGTATACTTTTTCTTAAAACGCAACTTGTTTTTATTATTTTGTTATTGTTTTCTCTTTATTAAGTTTTTGTTGCTGGATTGTATTTTATTTTTATTATTTTGTTTTATTTTACCTATAAATAGCAATGCTGTTAAGTGGCAGCAAATCCATTTCTTGGACTGCAGCCACCAACTGCTAAATATTGTCTCCCAGTAAAAATAAAACAAAATCAAATTCAAAACAACAACATACTCCTCCTAACTACAACACACACTCTATCTATTATTTCTAATACACAATACGCTTTTATGTTGTTGAGGATTTTTATTTTGTTTTGTATTGTGAATTTTTGTTATTTTTTTTTTTGTTTTTCTAGTATTTCTAATTTTTCTAAACATATAACGTGAAAAAATATATACAGCAACAACAACAATGACAGCTAAATATTAATGACACCAACAAAACACAACAAATAGCAAGTAAACAACAAAACATGGAGGAGCGCATAAAAAAGCAAAAGAAAAAGTACTCGCAGATACCAAACATAATGAAAAAAAAAGAAAACAAAACAAAAATAAACAAATTTATTTGTTTTTGTTAAAACGAAGCACTTCTTCGTGCACCTTTTTCTGCTATTCGTAGAAATTTTATTTATTGTTTTATTTTTCAGTTATTTTACGAATTAGTGGTTGTTGTTTTTTTTTTCTTGCTTGCATGGCTCGCTCTCTAACCCACATTGCACAAATAGTTGAGAAATTGGTTTTGCTATCTATTAATTGCTGAACTCCTGGTTTAATACGTTGTTTAGGTTTGTTCGTACGTGTTACGTACGACAAGCATAGCAGCAAAACGAAGGAACGAACCTCATGAATAGAAAAATGTACATCATCGTTTCAGTACGTACGAGAACATTCGTACGTCAAACGTACCCCAACTTATGTACATATGATGTTTTTACTTTTATTGAATTTTGGAAAGAAGTTGAGTGTTTTACACTTCAAAAAAAAAAACATGTGTTTCGCAAGAATCAAAAATAAGATTAGAAGATTATATAGACTAGACTAAACAATTATATAAACTAGACTAAAGACAACTCTGCAAACTGACCATAGGCTAAATTTTAGGCTTGACTAGATTATAGACTAGCCTATAGACAAGACTATAAACTAGACTACAGACTAAACTAAAGACGATACTGTAGACTAAACTATAAACTAAATTGATTACTAGATTATAGATTGGACTTTAGGCTAGACAATAGACTAGACTATAGACTACACTAAAGACTAGACTAAAGACTAGACTATTGACTAGACTATAAACTAGACTATAGACTAGACTATAAACTAGACTATAGACTAGACTATAAACTAGACTATAGACTAGACTATACACTAGACTATAGACTAGACTATAGACTAGACTATAGACTAGACTATAGACTAGACTATAG
>NW_025808735.1:0-4610 GCF_022045245.1 Lucilia cuprina
TCAGTTCTAGTTCAGTTCTAGTTCAGTTCTAGTTCAGTTCTAGTTCAGTTCTAGTTCAGTTCTAGTTCAGTTCTAGTTCAGTTCTAGTTCAGTTCTAGTTTAGTTTCATTTATTTTTTTCAAAATCTTATCTATCTATTTATGTCTCACAATTTTCTCTATAAATCTTTAAAATTGAACAATTATAAAAAGTTATTTAAATAGCTCAATATAACCTTTTTTGGTTTCGGTTTGCAAGTACCAGTTTTTTGCCTTATGACCGCTAATGTTCCGTATCTAATTTAAACAGTTTGAACAGACACCAAAAATAAAGAAAACTTTTCCAAATAATCACTATAATAAAAGTTGAGTTGGTGGAACAACCAACAATTTCTAAACAAAACTAATGAAACTATTTCAGGACTAAACCATTTAAATGAATATCTAAATGTGAGTGTGTGCAAAACTCTAAGTGTCTTAACGTGGTTCTAAATATATGTATGTATGTATGTGAGGGTGGTAAATGGTGGCAAAAGTAAAGGATAATTGTGAATACTATCCATAAGTTTAAACAAGGGAGTGCAAATGAGATGAGGGTAATGTCACTAATGACCGTCGTTTTCATCCTAATGACACAAGTTTCATGCACTTTCTTTTTATATTTTAGTGGTTTAAAAAATTTACTATTGGAGGGATGAAAATTAACAGACAACAAATATTTGTGGCTAAAAACCATTTTAATTTTAGAAATTTTTAACAAAATATTTTTGGGTTACTTTTTGTTAAGGATTAAGGAAAAAGTTTATAACATAAATATACATTAGTTTTATTTTTGTAATAAAAATACATATTTACTAGTTTTTGTTAATCTATGTTTAATATTAAATCGATTTTACCTTTTGTTGTTTACAAATACAAATTTTATTATTCTTTAATTATCCTTTCTTGTTATTATTATCTTTTTCTTGTTGGCCCATAAAAATTTTTAAAACCAAATTATTATTCATAAGGATTATGGGGTCTTAAACAACAAACAAAAGAGAATTACAAATTCAAAACATTAAAACTAAACGTTTAAAACTATAACAAAGATAACAAAGACATGAACATTATGATTAAAATAATTTATGACTTTTTTCTTGCTTTTTAGCTTGACACATATACACATGTTTTCTTTGCATGCTTATGCATGCATGTGCCTACCAACTCCATTTATATTTCTAAAGGACACTCCAAATACATACACACGCATACTTATACTCACATAAACAAGTGTATTGTGGCTAGTGTAGTGGACAAAGAAGAAAAGGAGCAGCAGTGGAAGAGCAACAGACCCAACTGACAACTATAAATGATGTTTGTGGTCAACTTTACACTTAAAACCACAACAAAACACTATAAAAATATTGTTGCCACATACTGAGCAACTGAGTGTATGTATGAGAGAGTCTACTTATGTTTAAACAATAATAAAAAAATAGAAGGAAACTGAAAAGTTGTGTGGCAAAATTACAAAAAAATACAAAGCAAGAAAAACAACTCTAACGCACAAAACACCACAAGAGTGGACAACAACACTACATTAAGTAACACCAAGATAAACGCAATTTACACGCTCGCTTTAAGCAGCAACAACTGCAACGATGGACAAACATGACAACATTTTTCTGCACTACTAACAGCTACAACATAAACAACTAAGAGCCAAACAGACTGTAGGAAAGAAAAAAAAAATAATGACAAACTTCAACACTTATGAAACTTAAAGGAGTATATATGCATGTATGTATGTATGTATGTATGTATGTATGTATGTATGTATGTATGTATGTATGTATGTATGTATGTATGTATGTATGTATGTATGTAGTAAATGGCAGATGTATAGTTTTGATTTTAGGAATTATAGTTAAAAACTTATTTTTTTAATTTTTTAGACTTTTTTTATTAAATTTTCAAAATTTGTAGAAAAATTATTTAGTGTTTTAAATACTTTTTTTGAGTGCTTAAAATCTATGGGCGTATGCTTATTAAAACTATTAAATTCAGTGCATTCATTATTAATCATACGCTATGGGTAACTACAGATTGATTAACAATTTCTAAAATTTTTATTCCAGAAATTTACAGAGTAGAACTATGTTGTCTAAATTCATTCATTCATGCATGCATGAGAATAGAATCTAACTAAAATTTAGTTTCCTGTAGCGTAGAAACATACATATCCGAAAATAACAGATTATCTTCAAAAGTTTTTTATTTCAATTTTTGCAGTTTTTTTTTTTTTTGTTTCTACTAAAAGGAAGTTAAAGCATTTGTTTATGCAAAAAGTCAAACAATACATGGCAAAGACTAACTTCATATTGTTATGTAATATTGCAACACAGCGTTTAAGCAACTACACAAACAAAAAAAAACAAAACACGCGTAGACTGATGTTTGTTCATGCTGCTGCTGATGATGAAGATGATGATGGGGATGATGGTACTACATCTATTTAAACAATGATGACAACTGCAACTATTACAACAACTATGAATGTACTACTACAATTTCTTTACAACTACATAAATATAAACACACAGACATACTTATACTATCATCACACACTGCAACACTGACGCTCTGGCTGTTGCATAGATTTTTTCTTTTTTGTTTTTTTTTTTCTCTTTGTCACATCACTTGAAGCGTTTCATGTAATGACAACCCAAAACAACACCACTACTAAGTTTTACTGTTAGTGTTGCATAAACTTGTAAATTGTTGTTGTCATACAAGTAATTGTAGCAGTTTGTATATGTGTGCGATTAAGTTAGTATATGCGTTTATGCTATGATGATTTTTCATGTTGTTGTTGATGTGTATGCAGCATATGATTCTGTATGACCACGTTGAACATGTTTGGTTAAGAACCAAAACGAGAAAAAGAAAAAAAAATAAACTTGCAACAGGAAATTAAGATGAATCTGTTTTTATGCCGTTCTTTTCCAGTGGTTAAGTTTTGCTTTCATTTCAACAGATTTGGAAAAATATTTAAGAATTAAAAGACTTTATTTAAATCGGTTTTATTTTCGGTTTTATTTTGAAAGTTTAACAAAGAAAGTTTAATAAAAAAAACTAACTAACTAACTAAACAATTAAATAATTAACTAGCTAACTAATAACTAATTTAATAGGAATATCAGAAAACCAAATTCAAATTAAGGAAAAGAAAATGCAAGTTATTATTAAAAGTTTTCATGAAATATGGCCAGTTTATTAAATTTTTTACTGGCTTATTATTTTTGTTTTTTATAACAGTTTTACATACTTATCTGCCACCTTACAAAAAGACTTGAAAACTATAAAACAGCCGACATCACAATAATTTTTGCGCCTAATTAAGTGCAACAGACTTTTAATTAACATTCTTAGACATATTTTACTAAGGCCAAAAAATAGTCGACAACACTGAAAGAAAATATGTACTAACAATTAGAAAAGACGAAATTAAACGACTATGTCCCAGTAATGCCGAAATTTATATTATTAACATTCAAATTTAAGTAATTATTTATGAAAGCATAAGAATTAATCTAGCTTTTTTCTATTCTATGAGTGTTTTCATAAGCAACAGAAAACTGCAGGCAATAACTTTTCTTTTGTCTTACTTACTACAACAAAAACTACTATTATTTTTCGCCATAAACAAAAAAAATTAAAATAGAAAAAAATTTAAATATATCTCATCTAGCAACACTGCACAGAGAAGGAGGGAACTGGTGTAAAAAGCTAAAGGCCAGGGTGTTTTAAAACTGTAAGGCTGCAACCAGCAAACAAAAATCTACTTCACTTATAACAACTAAACACTACTCCCTCAGAGTTCTTTATTACAGTTTCGTTCTCATCTTCTGCCTGTTCTGCCTTTGCACTCCTCCTGTTGCCAATGGCATTTAAATAATGAGCATTTAAGCGGATTAAATTAAAGCTTATATTAAGTGGTCGCCTGTTACTTTTTTGCATACATTTAGTTTTTGTTATTATTTCTCCTTTTTTAATTTTATTATTATTTTAATGCCACTAAAGTCATTTACATTGTTTTCATATGTAATTGGTCTTTTCAAAGTGGTTTGAGGCAACAACCATGTATTCCATGAGCATTTTGGTATGAGATATCAGAAATTTATCAAAAAGTAAAAACAAATATTTAATTTAGGAACTCTAAAGCTCTAGCTCAAACATTTAAGTATTTAAACCGGGGAAAAGAAAAAAACAAAGATTGCAAAAGAAAACAGCAACATTTTAAATGAATAAAGTTTAGATGTAAGTTAGAATACAATTAAGTGGATATTCTGTTTTAGATTTTGTCTTTTACTTGGCCAATATGAAGAAAAGACAAACAGACAATGAATAGTCGTGGTAGAATTTAGTTTAGAAATGAAGTATTGCCAGAAAAAAAGCTTAAACAAAAACAAAGAATCTCAAGGAAAAATTGGCATTTAAGGGTGTTCTAGAGCACCATGGGGTGATATCATTATAAAACTAGGGAACAGAACTAGAACAGAACTAGAACAGAACTAGAACAGAACTAGAACAGAACTAGAACAGAACTAGAACAGAACTAGAACAGAACTAGAACAGAACTAGAACAGA
>NW_025808736.1:0-2540 GCF_022045245.1 Lucilia cuprina
GACTAGACTATAGACTAGACTATAGACTAGACTATAGACTAGACTATAGACTAGACTATAGACTAGACTATAGACTAGACTATAGACTAGACTATAGACAAGACTAAACTAGACTAGACTATAGATTAGATTAGATTATTGACTAGACTATAGACTAGACTGGACTAGACCGGACTATAGATTTTAGACTAGACTACAGACTAGACTATAGACTAGAGCACAGACTAGACTATGGAATAGACTATAGACTATACTATAGATTAGACTATAGACTAGATACTAGACTATAGACTAGACTATAGACTGGACTATAAACTTGATTATAAACTAGGCTATAGATTAGACTATAGATTAGACTACAGACTAGACTATAGACTAGAGTATAAACTACTTTATAGACTAGATTATAAACTAGACTACAGACTGAACTATAGATTAGAGTATAGACTAGACTGTAGATTAGATTATTATTAGATTATACCAGGAGCGCATCTACGGGGAAAAAGTCTATATAGTGCACTTCCATTTCGCCTTAAACCTTTTAAATACATTTTATTCAGTTCATTTGCCTTCAAAAATATTCTCTGCTATAATTTTGTAAATTTTTTTTTGCACATTTTATAAATTGTTTTCATTTAAAATTCTTAACAATGCGTTGGTGTGTTACAAAATTTATTACAACTTAATTGTTAATGTTATTTACGCCTTCTTAATGTTTGCCATGTGCTGTTGCTGTTGCCAGTATAATGCAGCAATGTTCTTTTTATTACTTTTGCCTGGTCGGGGCATTCATATATGACTTAATTTAACAGACGCCTGAAATTATTGTCTTCCGTTTAGGCAAGAATAATGAAAATAAACTAAACTGCTATTCCCAGTAAAACCATGACCATGAAAATCAAAGGAAACATATAGTAAAGTTTTTTTTTTCTTTTATTTTGGTCATTGAAAAGATTTATAATTTTTATTTTAAAAACATTGTTTTTTTAAAGCTAAATATAAAAGGAGAACAAAATTATGGAAACGCCCACATAAATGTACCATTAACAGAAGAATGTTTGGCAGACCACCAGTCATAAGTGGTTTTTACAAAAAAGAAATAATAATTTAATGATTTGTGGTTGATACAATTATTACTTATAAACAAAAGCTATACAAATATTTAGGGAAATTTTTTTGAAGCAAAAATCTTTATTATAAACAAACATTTTTTAAAGAAAATTTTTTAAATTATGAGATAATACAGTAAAAATATTTTTAGAAATATTTGCATGAAATAAAATTTAGCTGTAACTAAAACAAGGGAATTTATAGTTTTCTTTTTGAGTAGTATGTTAGAAATATTTTATGATTATTAAATCTTTTAAGGGGAGCGTCACAAATCATGTTTTATCTCCAATTGAATATCTTGAAAAAAATCACTAAAATATGCTTATTAAAGCATATTAACCAAATTCCACATATGTTAAACTTTAACATCTCCAAATGTTATTTATTTGAAGTTTATTTTTATAAGCAGACTTCTTTATTTTTATTTCAAAGAATTAAAACTTATTTTTTTTTCGTTTCGTTTGACTCTTATTGTTATTTTTAAATAGTGTCTCATTGTTTACATATCATTTCCAATTAAATTGCCATAAATTTTTCACTTACTGCTTGACTGCCTTTTTTAACACTACTAAAATAAATTTCAAAATATCAAAAAAAGAAAAGAACACAAAACTCCAAGAATCATGCAAAACTGTTGTCAAAGTCTTTGCTGATACAGAGTTTCTTATTGAAGACGGGCTTTGGTAGAGTTAAATATACAAGCCAGACGGACGTTTTGATATTAAACACAACCACGAATTAAAGTCGAATGCAGTTTGTTCTTGAGTATTTATGCATAAATTTGAATTTTTTCTTTATTATTATTTTTTTTTTTGTTCTGTCGTTAAAACGTACAAAATATATTAGCAAGCAATTCAGCTTATTGCCATCATCTTTTGCATGAAATTTTATTTTAAGTTTTAGTTTTTTTTTTTTTTTTTGTAGCTGTTGTCACAATTGAACTTCAAAACCAATTGCATATTATAAGTATCATCATTATATTAAATCATTTGTATTAAGAAAAAAAGCTCAATTCTTAAAAGAATACAAAACGACTGTGAAAAGCTTTACTTTGTCACATAGTTCAGCCTATAGTCGGTCACATAATACGAGAGATAGTATAATCTTAAGTAAAGACTGCAGTTTTCAATAGAGCTTGACTGCAAAATAACTCAGACAATATTCGTCTCTATGGCGTTGAACTAGAACTTAAATAGAACTAAACTAGAACTGAACTAGAACTTAAATAGAACTGAACTAGAATTGAACTAGAATTTAAATAGAACTGAACTAGAACTTATCTAGAACTGAACTAGAACTGAACTAGAACTGAACTAGAACTGACTAGAACTGAACTAGAACTGAACTAGAACTGAACTAGAACTGAACTAGAACTGAACTAGAAATGAACTAGAACTGAACTAGAACTGAACTAGAACTGAACTAGAACT
>NW_025808737.1:0-1229 GCF_022045245.1 Lucilia cuprina
CAAAAGTTTCTAAATTACTTTTGGAATTACATCCCTGGAAAGAAATGACACCTACAGTTCACAAGATATTATGTCATGGAAAGGTCATCATAGAACATAATATTCTGCGTTTAGGAGAGCTTACAGAAGAACCCCAAGAATCAAGGAATAAAGACTTTAAGCATATTCATCAGTTTAGCTCAAGGAAGTGTTCTAGGCAGTCTCAAAATGAAGATATTTTTAATAGTCTGATTCTATCTTCTGATCCTGTTTTATCTACTATAAGGAAACGTTGGATTTGCTACAAAACGTTAGCATTTGAAAATATTCATGAATTTAAAGATTTACTTTATCTTTTAGATATAGACTACTGTGTTACCGATTATTTTACAAAATTATATTAATTTATAAAAAAAAATAAATAAAGACTATTTTTATATAAAATAAATACTTGTTAATTTTTTTAGGGATAAAGAATAAAAGATAAATCGTAAAAAGTGACAGTAAAAAAATCATAAAAATTTATGTAGTAAAACATGCCTAACAAATGTATGGATGAAAATAATAGTACTAGGTAAATTCTTTAAAAGATGTTGAGTTTTCCCTAATTAATTTGTCACTTAAAAAACATTAGGTAGGCATGTTATATATCAATGGAAAAGTAATTTTGTCTATTTTTTAAAACTGTATATAATCAAATTACAATAAAAATTTTATTTATGAATATTTTTTGATGAAATTTTACAGTTAGGCAAAATTAAATAAAAATTTCGAAGTTTCTTATTAGAAATCCCGGAATTCCCAAAAAAGTTTTAAAATTTTTTGCCTATTATATCCATACCAGGGGATGGGTTATCGAAACTCGTTACAAAATGATTAAGAACATATTGGGTCATATAAAACAGGTCACTATAATTTGATATCGACTATGCGATTTGAGAATTTTTGCTCAAAATTGAATTTTCCATAAAAAATAGGGTTTTTTGGATGGACCTGGTCCCCTCGGTATCAAAAAGTTTTAGGTTTTGTTTCATTTATCATATTTTATGTAAAGTCAGCTTTCCAAAAACTATAAATTATATATACATCTTCTTAGAAACTTTTTAGATAACTTAAAGAGAAAGAGTTACTTTTTTCCCAAAAAAAAAATGGCAGAAAATCGCTTTTTTATTTTTTTTATATTAAAATGGCTATAACTTTGGACTCAGTCATGATTTTTACATAATTCTTTCACTGCTTGATATATAAAC
>NW_025808738.1:0-1052 GCF_022045245.1 Lucilia cuprina
TTTTTTTTATAAAAATCATACACAAACCTGTTTATATTTTGAAATTCGTCAACTGTACTTTAAAAGGGAATTCAGTTTTTTTTCTCATATGTGATGAATATTGTTTAAATTTCTTCAAACTGTGTTAATACACAAAAATTAGTGAAAAATTACATCATTTTTTATGATTTAATTTTACATTTTTGAATATATGTATGTATATATACAATGAACTCTATTTTCGTATATAATAATTAATTATTATTGTTTAATTTTATTAATTTTAAAAATAACCTATAAGTTTCTATTATTGCATCCTTAAGAAGTCATGAATAATCGAAAATTATAAATTACTAGCTAATACCCGGTGTGCTTCGCTACCCCTATCGAAATTAAATACATAATAATCCAAAAAAAATATTTAATTAGTTACTAAATTATAACATTTTTCTTAAAGGTTTATTATAATTTCTCTTGATGACAATATATTTCATTTAAATTCTAAAATAATACATTAATGATATAATTACTTCTTACTTGCTCAAATTTAATATATACCTTTAGTCTTAAAGAATGATTCTTATTCTAATGCCGTGGGATATACAATATATTTTTTACCCTCTAGTATAAGTAAAACCCTCACTTAACGATTTTGAAAATTACAACCACAATAGTTTTCCAGATTAACAATATGTTACATATGAGAGATGCCAAGCAAATTATTGCTTGAGTTCGCCAACTTCTATCTATCTATGAAAAATTTGAACGAATTTTTGTATTTAACGCTAGTCCTCCCACATTTTATCCTAAAATAATCATATTGACACTAAAATGGCTGCGACAAAATTTGAGGACACTAACTGTTACATTATCTCAAGATAAACAATTTTTTGTATATAATTAATTTATTACCCAAAATGTTTACATGGATGTTAAAGTTATTCGTGCAATAATTTAAGATTCTAAGTTTCCAATATAAAATAATTTTTGTATTTAATTTATATGGGAGGTGCTGCTCCCCTCATGGGTAGTCCGCCAATTTATTACCCAAAATGTTTACATGAATGTTAAAG
>NW_025808739.1:0-2085 GCF_022045245.1 Lucilia cuprina
ACTAGAACTGAACTAGAACTGAACTAGAACTGAACTAGAACTGAACTAGAACTGAACTAGAACTGAACTAGAACTTAACTAGAACTGAACTAGAACTCAACTAGAACTAAAGTAGAACTGAACTCTAGACTAAACAATATCTATAATTGAACACTACCTTCTTAAAGTCTTCGAATAAATTTTCAGAAAAGTATGCTTCAAACTATTGTAAATTTTAAGTTCAAAATCAATTCTTTTTTAACAAGTTGTAAATATATTTATTTTTATTATAAATTTTAATTTCTGCTTTAATGAATAATTTTTTATAATAAAACTAAACTGTCCTTTAAACAAAAAAATTCCTCCTGCATTGTGTATAAAACGCCACTTTTGTTTTATTTAAAAAAATAGTATGAATTTTTGTGCAAATTATCGAAAACTTTAAACAAAAATGTAAAACCGACTACAATATATATTATATTTTTTTCGTTATAATTTCTCACTGTTTTTTCTTCTTTCCCCCTTTTTTCCTCAAACTTTTGGTTCTTCTTTCTCCTCATTTGTGTTTCTTTTCGACCACAATCAATAACTCTGTGTAATATATGTTGATCACTTTTTAAATTCATTTGAAATAAAAAAATACACAACTAAAACTACTTTAAACATTTTAATTGAAATGCTGACTATAATTTAAATACAAAATTTTTATTGAATAAATTAATGCATCATGTAATGGACAAAATTTTGCACGTGAATAATATTGTAAATCTAAATGAATTTCTAAATGCAAAAACAAATCTTAATGCAATTTTATTTTAATTTCAATTTAAAATTAAATTTTAAAAATTTTATTTTCTTTTAAATTATTTTTAAATTTATTCTTCATTATAATAATTTTTGAAAATATAATAATTAAATAATAAAATTTTAAAAAACAATGGCGTTTTAATTAAAAACTTGTTTCTTTAAATTAAATAAAAAATGCACTCACTACTACACTCATGTTAAAAAAAATTAAAACACTAACACTTCAACAATAATAACAACTTGTGTACAAACACTCACAACTACATCCTCTCACTTAATTGCTACACGTTGATAAATCAACGACAACTACTAATACAACAATAAAAACAACAACAACTTTAACATATAATAAATAAATAGGAAGGTATTGAAGTAAGTACCTCTACGAAAACCCCAACAAAAACAACTTTTTAAAGAAAAAAATAAATAAACAAACAATAAAAAATGTGTTTCTGTTTCCGTTTAATAATTTAACATTTTTACTACAATGTGTTGGTGTTAATTGTTGAAAAAAATTTCTCTTTATGTTCATTAAAAAAATTAAATCTTCAATTTATTTTTTTTTATTTAATAAAAAACCAAATTTATGCTTTAAGTAGTTTTGCTAGAAATTTATTAAAACAATTTTGTAGAAATTTATTTAATTTAAATATTTTAAGTTTTACCACTAAATAAGAATCACATACAAACGAAAATGTTTAGTTGAAAAGCATGCACATTTTTTTTGTGTTGAAAATTAGTTTAATTTTTAGTTTTATTTGTTTGTTCCTGCATAGTTTAGCTGAATAACAATTATATTTAAAACAATGTGCTAAATGAAAATGTATAGTTTTATAAAAAAAACATCAAATTATAGCATACAGAAAAATATTAAATTTTTAAAACATATATTTAAAATTACAACGGAACTACAACTAAAAAAGAGATAAAACACAACTAGAAATTAGAACAGAACTAGAACAGAACCAGAACAGAACAGAACTAGATAAGAACTAGAACAGAACTAGAATAAAACTAGAACAGAACTAGAACAGAACTAGAACAGAACTAGAACAGAACTAGAACAGAATTAGAACAGAACTAGAACAGAACTAGAACAGAACTAGAACAGAACTAGAACAGAACTAGAACAGAATTAGAACAGAACTAGAACAGAACTAGAGCAGAACTAGAACAGAACTAGAAAAGAAGTAGAAAAGAACTAGAACAGAACTAGAACAGAACTAGAACAGAACTAGAACAGAACTAGAACAGAACTAGAACAGAATTAGAACAGAACTAGAACAGAACTAGAACAGA
>NW_025808740.1:0-1622 GCF_022045245.1 Lucilia cuprina
TATTTGCAGCCATATCGAAACCTTAAAATACCGCGTTTTTAAAGCTGTGAAAATAATTCTACCGATCTATCCAATTAGCCATTTTCTTAAAATATATTATGCAACAAAACAAATGGCAACTATAATGCAATAAAAATATATATAAACGACTGTTATAACATGAAAACTATAAAAGATATTTGCAACCATATCGGATCCTTAAATTACCGCATTTCCAAACCTGTACCAATAAATATACCGATCTATCCAATTTTTGTAAAAATTCATTATGCCACAAATTGTACACCAAAACAAAGTGCAACTGTAATGCTTTAAAATGATGCATAAACGATTGTTCTGGCATGAAAACTGTCAAAGTTATTTGCAATTATATCGGAACCTTAAATCACAGCGTTTTCAAACATAGAACAACAATTCTACCGATCCTTCAAATTGACCATTTTTTAGACGAGCACATTATGCTACAAATGATATACCATATCGGAACCTAAAATCACAGCGTTTTTAAACATAGAACAACAATTCTACCGATCTATCAAATTGACCAATTTGTAAAAATACACATTATGCTACAAATGATATACCATATTAAAGTGCAATCATAATGCTTTAAAATGATGCCTTAATGACTGTCATAGCGTGAAAACTGTCAATGTTATTTTTAGCCATATCGGAACCTCAAAATACCGCGTTTTTAAAGCTGAGAAAATAATTATATCGATCTATCCAATTAGCGATTTTCTAAAAATATATTCTGCAACAAATTATATACAAAAACAAATGACAACTATAATGCAATAAAAAGATATATAAACCACTGCTATAACATGAAAACTATAAAAGATATTTGCAGCCATACCTCAAATCACAGCGTTTTTAAACATAGAACAATAATTCTACCATTCTATCAAATTGACAAATTTGTAAAAATACACATTATGCTACAAATGATATACCATATTAAAAGGCAATCATAATGCTTTAAAATGATGCCACAATGACTGTCATAGCGTGAAAACTGTCAATGTTATTTGTAGCCATATCGGAACCTCAAAATACCGCGTTTTTAAAGCTGTGAAAATAATTCTACCGATCTATCTAATTATTTGCAGTCATGTCGGAACCTTAAAATACTGCGTTTTTAAAGCTGTGAAACTAGTTCTACCGATCTGTCCAAATGGCCATTTTCTAAAAATATATTCTGCAACAAATTATATACCAAAACAAATGGCAACTATAATGCAATAAAAAGATATATAAACGACTGCAGTAACATGAAAACTATAAATGATATTTGCAACCATATCGGAGCCTTAAATTACCGCATTTTTAAACCTGTACCAATAAATATACCGATCTATCCAATTTTTTTAAAAATTCATTATTCCACAAATTATACACCATAACAAAGTGCAACTGTAATGCTTTAAAATGATGCATAAACGATTGTCCTGGCATGAAAACTGTCGAAGTTATTCACAACCATATCGGAACCTCAAATTACCACCTTTTTCAACCTGGAAAAATAATTCTACCGATCTATCCAACTGGCCATTTTCTAAAAATACATTATGCAATAAATTGTATACCAAATTAAAGTGCAATCATAATGCTTTAAAATG
>NW_025808741.1:0-1934 GCF_022045245.1 Lucilia cuprina
TCTAGTTCAGTTCTAGTTCAGTTCTAGTTCAGTTCTAGTTCAGTTCTAGTTCAGTTCTAGTTCAGTTCTAGTTCAGTTCTAGTCCAGTTCTAGTCCAGTTCTAGTTCATTTCTAGTTCAGTTCTAGTTCAGTTCTAGTTCAGTTCTAGTTCAGTTCTGGTTCAGTTCTAGTTCAGTTCTAGTTTAGTTCTAGTTCGAAACCAACACACGAACAAGTTGATTTCTCTCCCAAGAAAAAAACCCTACAAAGCTCTTGCAAACAGTTTAATACAAACTGGGTGGCGTATACGTAATATTTTAATTATTTCGTACGTTAAAATATATTTAAATCACATAATTCTTTTATATTTAAATTAAAGTTTAATATAAATTAAATATATATTTTTTATATATTTTAAACATTCCTATTCCCTTTGGAGTTTTCAATTTGTTAGAAATGTAGGATTTTATTTTGCATTGTTATTTAATTATATTAAAAATAACTGGCCAAGCAGGTTTTTGTTTGTTGGTTTGTTAGTTTCTAAGGGATTTTAATTTATTGTCTGGTCTGCTATACAACAAATAATGGATTAAATATACACAATAAACTAAACAAAAACACTAGCTGGTCATTGTTAATAAACAATGACGGAAACTAAATAATACAAAAGCCATTTAAGAGTATTAATAGCAAAGAAATTAAAAAAAAAATAAAACTTTAAAAACTTTTATAAAAATTATTAAAAAAAAAAACTAACTTTTTCTTAAATAATTATAAAGAAAAATTCTAAAGGAAACTTAAAAATTTTAACAAATATGCAAATATTTGTTTACGAACATGAAAAGCTATTTTCTATTTTTACCTTTAAATAGCAATTTTACGCTTTTATTTAAGTAAACCAATTTCTGTATTGCGTGTTTTAGTTAAATGTCTACATTTTTAGCCTATTTTAAGTAAGAATTTAACTATAATTAAACTCAACTAAACTACATTTTACAACATTTAATAACTCCTTTTCATACAACTACCAAAGGTCCCAATTAAGTCAAGGCAAAAATTTTAATAAAACAATAAAGAAAAATTACCTGCAAAGGTCATACTAAAAACAACATAGATTTATTAATAAAAACACATATTTTTTTCTATATTTTTCATTAGAGGGAGTTATATGTATATTTAAACCTAAAACATAAATGTCATTTATAAAGGTGCCTCAAAACACATTATATTAAATCTAAAGCTATTTTTTCACAATCTACCTTTTTTTCAAAACTTTTAGCAACTACAAATTGTCATGCAATCAAAGCTTGTTATTGGGGAAATCAAATAGAAAATTATAAATAAATCTAAAATTGCACGCAATATAAAAAAGAGGTTTATGTTGAAAAAGCCCTATAAGTTGTTATTTTTTTAACCAAAAGATTTGTAAGAATTTCTTAGACTGTAAATTGGCTTACGATTTTTTTTCAGTAATTTAAGCTAATTATTTAATTAAAATGACAACCAGGTTTTTGACACTTTAACCTTTTTCAGGTTTTTTTTCAGTTACTTCCTTTTTTCTTTTTCTAAACGCCTTAAATACAACTTTTTTTCGTAAATGTGTAGAAAAATTCATTTTAATTAAAATCAAATGTCAACACGTCTGTGAAAAAGGAATGTTATAAAAAATATTTCACTAATTACCACAGAAAAGTAATAAAAATTTAAGAAGAAAAGGTGTTACAAAAGAAGAAAGATTAAACTTCAAAAAAGATTTATTGCTTAGAAGAGAAAAACAGTTAAAGCACTAAACTAGAGGTGAACTGAAACTGAACTAGAACTGAATTAGAACTGAATTAGAACTGAATTAGAACTGAACTAAAACTGAACTAGAACTGAACTAGAACTGAACTAGAACTGAACTAGAACTGAACTAGAACTGAACTAGAACTGAACTAGAACCGAACTAGAACTGA
>NW_025808742.1:0-3971 GCF_022045245.1 Lucilia cuprina
AGTCTAGTCTATAGTCTAGTCTATAGTCTAGTCTATAGTCTAGTCTATAGTCTAGTCTATAGTCTAGTCTATAGTCTAGTCTATAGTCTATAGTCTAGTCTATAGCCTTGTCTATAGTCTAGTCTATAGTCTAGTCTATAGTCTAGTCTATAGTCTAATCTATAGTCTAGTTTGTAGTCTAGTCTATAGTCTATTCTATAGTCTATTCTATAGTCTATTTTATAGTATAATCTATAGTCTATTCTATAGTCTATTCTATAGTCTTGTCTATAGTCTGGTCTATAGTCTGGACAATAGTCTAGTCTATAGTCTAGTCTAGAGTCTAGTCTATAATCTGGTCTACAGTCAAGTTTATAGTCTAGTCTATAGTCTTGTCTGTAGTCTAGTCTATAGTCTACTCTATAGTTTAGTTAATAGTCTAGTCTATAGTCTAGTCTACAGTCTAGTTTATAGTCTAGTCTGTTATGTGGTTTATTGTCTAGTGTACACTGTAATAATGAAAACTATATGTTTAATAAGTAAAACATTAAAACACATATCACTAACCTTATATTAACTATTATTACATCAAATAAATACATTTTTTATTTGTTGTTTATTTTACTTTTATTTCCAAAACAAATAAACAAAATTGTTAGAAATTCCCATAAAGGTGAAGGTCAAGTGTACAAATACAACACAATTCACTAACAATAACGTTTTTATTTATGGTTTTATTTATTTGTTATACGTTACAGTTTAAAAAAAATCTTGAAAAACACCAATATTTGCATAAATTAATTTGACTAAAAATAGTCATAATATTACGATATTATTATTTAAATTAATTTCAGTTCAGTTATTTGGAAAGTTTAATTCAGGTACCGACGTCACTTAGATTTTACATGTTCATACATTAAACGTGTATATTTCCTTGGGGTGCTGAATATGCTGAATAGCACGTGTCACTAAATTTAATTTATATATAGAAATACTAGGCACAGACTAGTGACGTTAGATATATTACAGTAAATTATAGTATTAATAATTTTGTAAAGCGGGCCTGAAGGTCTGAGTATAACATATTTACTTGATTGAATTCTAGACTATAGGCTATACTAGTGGACTAGAACGAGACTATAGATTAGACTATAGACTAGACTATAGACTAGACTAGACTATAGACTAGACTGTATTATAGGCTATAGACGAGACTATATTCTGGACTATAGACTATGAACTAGACCATAAAGACCACAGATTAGACTATAGACTAGAGTGTAGTCTATAGACAAGACTAAAAACCACACTATAGACTAGACTATAGACTAGACTATAGACTAGACTATAGACTAGACTATAGACTAGACTATAGACTAGACTATAGACTAGACTATAGACTAGACTATAGACTAGACTATAGACTAGACAATAGACTAGACTATAGACTAGACTATAGACTAGACAATAGACTAGACTATAGACTAGACTATAGACTAGACTATAGACTAGACTATAGACTAGACTATAGACTAGACTATTGACTAGACTATAGACTAGACTATAGACTAGACTATTGACTAGACTATAGACTAAACTATAGACTAGACTATAGACTAGATTTTAGACTAGACTATAGACTAGACTATAGACTAGACTATAGACTAGACTATAGACTAGACTATAGACTAGACTATAGGCTAGACTATAGACCAGACTATAGGCTAGAATATAGACTAGACTATAGACTAGACTATAGGCTAGACTATAGACTAGACTGTAGGCTAGACTATAGGCTAAACCATAGACTTTACTATAGAGTAGACTAAAAACTAGGTGATAGACTCGACTATAGACTAGACTACAGTCTATACTACAGAGTGGACTACAGACTAGTTTATGGATTGGACTATAAGCTAGACTATAGATTGGACTATAGACGAAACTAGACTATACACTAGACTGGACTAGGCACTATACACTAGACTAGACTAAACACAAGACTAAAGACTAGACTATAGACTAGACTATAGACTAGACTATAGACTAGACTAAAGACTATACTAAAGACTAGACTGAAGACTAGGCTATAGACTGGACTAAAGATTAAACTAAAGACTAGACTATAGACTGGACTATGGACTGGACTATATACTAGACTATAGACTAGACTAAAGACTAGACTATAGAGTAGATTATAGATAAGACTATAGAATATACTAAAGACTAGACTGGACTATAGACTAGATAACAGACTAGACTAAAGATTAGACTAAAGACTAGACTATAGACTGGACTATAGACTAAACTAAAGACTAGACTATAGACTAGACTAGAGACTAGACTATAGACTAGACTAAAGTCTAAACCATAGACTGGACTATGGACTGTACTATAGACTAGGCTATAGGCTATACTATGGACTAGACTATAGACAAGACTACAGACTAGACAATTGGCTACACTATAGACTAGACTATAGACCAGAATATGGACTAGACTATATATTAGAGTATATTCCATACTCTAGTTGATTATATAGAATTATTTTTCGACACAAATTTCATGAGTAATTATTTTTGTCGCCTAGTGTAAGTTTGTTTTATCTTACCTTATACATATTTCATTTTTATTGTTTAATAAAAATACTTAAAAAGTTTTATGCCTCTGCAGGTTTATTAAAAAATATAAAAAAAAGATATGGATTAGAATTTAGAAGTAAACAAATAAAAAATATTTAATTACACAAATGTGAAGGTTAAATAATGATAAAAATATACCCATTTTACCGTTAAAACGAAGAAAGTTTTTAAGAAATTAAAAGAACATTATTTTAAGGAATTTGTAACATATTAACAAATTAACTTATTTATTTAACTAATTTATATTAATTTTTGTATTTTCTTTCGTTTTTTTGCAGGTAAAATTTTATATGAAATAATTTACAAAAATTCCAAAATTTTGGGTAAGTTTCTTTGTGAGAAAAGTGAAGCCTATTTTTAGGGTTTCTTCTTAGTCCACAACTATATTATTTGCAATTACCTTTAATTACTAAAATTATCATACAAATTGTTAAACCAAACATTTTCTATAAAATGTTTAATATTCAATTTCAAATTCGTAATTTCCTGCTATGTCTGTCAATCATTTAATTTGTAACCTACCTTAAGTCATTTGTTATCCAATGACACACCTTACAAATTTGTATTTGTTGAAGCATATTTTAAGGCATTTGTCTTCCTTTAAAATAAAGTTTTAATCATTGTTTTATGTCTTATCTTGCGTTTTCTTTCTTCTATACCTGTTAATCATTTTCTATAGTAATTTATTATTATTGTTTAGTGTCAAATGAATTTGACAAAATGTTCATTCAAAGAACTTTTCACAATATTTTGTTTGAAAGTCAGGAAAAAGCTAAAATAAAACAGGGTGTGCAAAAAAGTGTTTTCCATACAAAACTCCTACACCACACCATCAATAACTTTGCATTTACGAAGGTATAACTCTAACTACAGTCTAGATAAGACTAGACTATAGTCTGGTATATAGCCTAAACTATTGACAAGAATGAAGACTAGCCTAGAGTCTAGATTATAGACTGTCTATTGCCCCTATACTAGATTATAGTCTATACAGGTATAAAGCCTAGATAATACTTAGATTAGAGTATAGTCTGAAATATACCGTGAGTTATAGAGTAAACTAATGTCTATCCTATAGCATTGACTATGGTTTGGACTATATACATATAGACATATAGAATATAGACTTGACCTTAGTATGGACTAAGTAGGCTAGTCTGGACTACAGACTAGACTATAATATGGACTATTGTCTAGTATATAATCTGGATTATAGAATAGATTATATACCTATTTAGTTTCAGTCCAGTTCTAGTTCTGTTCTAGTTCTGTTCTAGTTCTGTTCTAGTTCTGTTCTAGTTCTGTTCTAGTTCTGTTCTAGTTCTGTTCTAGTTCTGTTCTAGTTCTGTT
>NW_025808743.1:0-1986 GCF_022045245.1 Lucilia cuprina
ACTGAACTAGAACTGAACTAGAACTGAACTAGAACTGAACTAGAACTTAACTAGAACTGAACTAGAACTGAACTAGAACTGAACTAGAACTAAACTAGAACTGAACTAAAACTGAATGAATCAGGTGTTGTGTGTACGCCACTGATCTTTTAACTCAACCACTATTGAATGTGTGTATGTATTTATTCATATATCTATGAACATGTATAAAGTCATACCAATATTATAAATGGACAATAACGCGGCTAAAATAGTTAAATTAAAATCATATAGACATGCCGTTTAATGGACACATACACACTTGTATATATTCATTCATTCGTTCATGCAAAAAAGTTTGCAATTGCTGGATATCATTATAACTTCCTGCAGTCCACAGTTGCTGTATCAAAAAGCAAAATGGCCAGATTTAAAACTGGTAGCGGAAAATGATAATTCGCTCTAAAATATACTCCTAGTAAAACTGTAGGGTTCAGTGTGTGTTTGTTTAAGCGTGAATAGAAAAGTGAAACAGCACCTTTTGTAGGCACTAATATTAAATGTAATAAACGTTAAAATGACACAAATTAACCAAAGTAAGAACAATATCAATGCAATACCTGCAAATGATGAACAAAATGAATGAATATTCACTATTTCGAAAAAGAAACAATTTTAGCATAAACATTTAATTTACACACATAGGTACATACATACATATGTTGTATTAATATTGAAAGCACTCATGCATGTACATGTATGCATCATATTTCCATGTATACATATATACAATTAAATACACCTTTAGATTTCAATTGTAATTATATTTGTATATGTACACACAACACACACTCACTTTTGTACGCACATAAATATTTGAAAATAATTTCTGAATGTGAAATATTCTTCAATAAATTTTATATGAAAAAGGACCTGAATGAATATGTATAAATACATACATACATACACACATATATGTATATATGTGTACTTGTTGGTAAAACAAATATTTTCCATGAATATTTGAAATAAATTCATATTGGTTAAATGTATATTGGTTATTGTGCTATTTGTCAGTATGTGGTTTTGAAATGAAGCACACAGATGACAATATCATACTCATGCCTGCTTTTGTGTGTATTTCTAGGTTTTCAATTGCTATTTTTCATAATTTTATATACGAATAAACATTTTAGGATGAGTCACAAATAGTTAAAAAAGTTCAAGTTAGAAAGAAGCCTTTCATCTCTCGAGAATTGAAAATTAACATTTATAATTAAAACAGTAAAATTTGCTGGTTAAATTTCCTTAACTGATTATAATTAATATATACAAAATATATGTGTGTGCTAACATAATCATTCTCTATGTCAATATATTAAAATAAAATAAATTATTTTCTTTTAACCTCTTTAATAACATTATATAAACTAAAATTTTCTTTATTTAATTATATATATTATTAATAAAACAAAATTTGTTTGTTGTTTTACTGCGTGTTTATTAAGCTTTCGTTATCAAACAACCAATTTGAATAGAAAATACTTCAAAATTTTCCCTTCCAAAATATCCCAATGAAAAATCCCCTAAAGTCAACTGCAATTTAAGGAAGTTCGAACAGTAATTTAGAAACAATTTAACCACACTTTACTACGCACTTCATTTTGTAGAGGGATATTGCAAAAATGTTATTAATTTAATAAGAAAACGTGACAAAAAACCTTAAAAAAATAATATGTATAGAAATTTTCATACAAAAAAAATTATTTGAGAACCAATTGTGTGAAATATACGTATGTATATTAAATTCGAGCTGTAGTTTACGAATTATATGTGAAATGTGCAAACTTATTCCATATAGAATAGTCTATAGACTAGAGTATAGACTAGACTATAGGCTAGACTAGACTATAGACTAGACTATAGACTAGACAATAGACTAGACAATAGACTAGACTATAGACTAGACTATAGACTAGACTATAGACTAGACTATAGACTAGACTA
>NW_025808744.1:0-2844 GCF_022045245.1 Lucilia cuprina
TTTGTTCTCTCCCCAAAACTAATATCAGCAAAATATTCATTTACCTCATCCACATTAAAATCACACCCAATACCGCAATCACCTGTAAATCCACGTCCTTTCAAAATTCTCCACATAGCAGATGAATCTAAACCTGAAAACATCCGAGCAAAGTATTTTTTCCTTTCTCTGCGAATAGCATTCTTAGCCCTATTTCTATAACGACAGAAAACGTTCCAATTCTCAATACTAGACGACCTTCGGAATTCAGAATAGGCTAGGTCCCTTAGAGAAGTAGCCAATACAACAGAGTTGGACCTCATCCAACTATCAAGCCCATTTGCAACTTTCCTTCTAACAACCGGAACAAACTTGAACAGCGATTCTATCATAGAGGTCAAAAATGAGGACTGGAATTCAACAGAAGAAGAATTAAAGAAAGGAGTTTGGTCAAAATTAGCCAAAAATAAAGAAACACCATCCCAGTCAATAGCATTAAAGTTTCTATATTCAAAAAAACCCAATGAGTTCTCAACCTTAATATGAAGGTAAGCAAAAATCAAAGCAAGATGAGACACTGATGGAAACTGTACCTGTTCAGAGGAGTAGACAATAGAGCAATTACTTAAGAGCCAAAAATCTAACAAAGATGTCGATGAATGGGCAACATCAAAGTAAGTGGGTCGAGAATTATGAAACACCGAAAGTCCACATCTCAAGCAGATTGACCTGACAAGATTTGCTTTCATAATATCGAACAAGTTGCAGTTAAAATCACCAACAATTACTATATTTGAGAATCTCATCAACAAATCATAGTGCCTATCTTCAAATGAAACAATATCACCATTAGGTAAATAGACGACACCAAAAAGGGTATTTTTGCCACAATTGAGTAATTGAATAAATAGAGATTCACAAATACCTAGTTCTGATAGTCTGAAAACCACCTTATAACGCAAGGCGTTAGAGATATAAAATCCTACACCACCACCACGCGCACCCAATCTGTCATTTCTTACTAAGGAATATCCAGGTATCTTCAGCGATGCACTAGAAACATAGGGTTTCAACCAAGTCTCAGAAATAGCCATTAAATCAAAGTTACCACTCACCACACTTTTAAATACGTCAAATTTAACAGAACTAGTACTTGGTTTAATACTTTGACAATTAATATGCCCAAATCTTAAATAATCTGAATGATTCGGAAATAAAGAATTAAAAGGAGAGTTACCATTTATAACAGGACCGATATTTACATTAGCCTCCATTACAGTGAAAGAAAAATGTGGGGAACCAAAAGCTATACAAAAATTGAATTAAAAAATACATAACTAACAATATTAAATTTAATTCTTTTAATCAAAACAGCCGTCAAAGGCAAAAATTGAGATCAAAAGTAATACAGAAATTAAAGAAAATAACAAAGTGAATTAATAAGATGTAAAAAAAAGATATGAACTTAAAAAAATGTATATATACATCAAAACATCTTAGGCTTAAAAAGAAAGTATTCAAGAAAACTTTTAAAAACTCCAGACGAAAGTTAAAGCCTATGATGTAATGAATATAAACACATGAAAAGTTATTTAAAAAAGCAATTAAAAAGTTTTAACAAACATAAGATCCTCAAAGGAGGCAACAAAATTCAAAATGACTAAGATATGTTGTTAAAAAAATTTAAGAACAAACAAGTAAATCACGAGAATAAAATATAAAGCTATCCATCAGTCCTACTGCTAAGTAACCCGGAACATTGATCAACATCATAAGTAACTTCGCGAATATCAGCCAAAGTCAGCTTAACTAGAACCTAATCTGTGTTAAGTATAGTATACTTCATTATACACTCTAAGCGTTTCAATTTGCGACACATGGCACTTAAATTCGATACAGCAGGAGAGTGGTGATCATTCAGGAACACACAACTATTAACCTCACCTCCAACGACGTCACACAATTTCAAGGATCTTGTCTTGAAGTATTCCTTCATCAGTCTGTCCCGAATGGACACACAATTAAATTTAACGAGGATTAATTTTTGGTTGCTCATGTAACAAACATGGTTAAGGTCACTATCCGATATATTGATCTTATAATATGAGCATAAGGCAATAATTGTAGATACCAGGTTATCTAGACCAGGAGGCATTCCGTTCAAAACTATGTCACCTCGATACAGTCTGCGATAAAGGACATGATTCTCAGTCTCCAAGGATTTAATTTTGGCTTTGGTTGCTGTATCAATGTTGTAAATAAGTTTGTTGCAATCAAGAATATCCTTCTTAAGCTCATTGTTGGAAGCCAAAACCTCATTTTTGAATTGCGAAAGAATATCAGTTAAAGAGTTCCTATAAGAATCCCGGTCTTCCTGGCTTGTTCTAATTAAGTCATCCAAAGTCGACTTGATGGCACGAACTTCATCACGAAGCGAACCATCATCATCATCAGAATGGTTAAGACAAGCATCACAAGTGAATGAAAATGACATCTGTTTTTCTTTAAAAAGGGCCAGGTACTTGTCAGCAATTTTAGCACAAGGAAGATGATGCCACAATTTGCATGTCCTGCACATAATGCTGCCTTGAGCTTTACCAATAGCTTCATTACAGTGTCCACATTTATATACTTTAGCAGCAGGCATATTTAAGCAAAACAGCAACAAGTATGAAAAAGAAAATGGCTCAATATACTTGTCTCACAGCAACAACATCAGCAAACAGCAGCAGCAGATAACAACAACGCAAGTCAAATTCAGTTGACACAACATTAAACAAAATGTTCAAATAAATTTATGTATTTTTTTTAATTGCTTATTGTTTGTTTCAAAATAAAATAATAAAACTGCAGCAAATATTGTTT
>NW_025808745.1:0-1556 GCF_022045245.1 Lucilia cuprina
AATTCTTCAACGATTGGCTTAATTTTTCGACTTATACTATAGTTTTTGTGAAATCTGATAAAGTTGTTTAAAAATATTGAATTTTTCCCAGGAGAATTAAAACACGACTTTTCAAGTTGTAAAGTTTATTACAACTAAAAGATTTCACAGTGTTCAAAGAATAAAAGTAACCGTTAGATAAGAAAGATAAATAGTGAGAAGGAACATCAAAACAAAAGAGTGAACAAACAATATATCATAAATAAAATATTAGTGTTGTAGAGCAGGGTTGTATCGTAACACTCCTCCTCAACACATATATTTTAAATAAACAAGTTAGAGTGCTATATTCGGCTGTGCCGAATCTTATATACCCTCCACCAGCTACTTTTATATTATTACTTTTCTAATTGATCAAATATTTGTAGAAATTAGTTTTCTCATGTCTTTAATGGAAAAAATCCCAAAAGTTAAATTTATTAAAATTCCAAGATTTATTGAACATTATAAATTTAGTAATTTACATGTATGTATGTATATGTGTGAAAGATTAAAAGATTTTCAAAATACAAATACATATATAATTATGCTCTACACAAAATTTTGTTCAATACAAATTGATAATGCTCTTTAAATACGGTTAAAGCGCTTTTAGGGGCAGGACCTAATATAGGAGAAATATAAGTATACAAAACTAATATTTTTGCCAAATTATGTATCAATAGCTTAATTTGGTAATAAGTAATGTGCGTTTAAGAGATTTTCGTAAAAGGACTTTGTATGGGAGCTATGTCCAATTATGTATATAAAGACAAAGATTCAGAATTCTGTATCTATGTCATAACTTGGTAATAAATATTGTGATTCTAAGTGATTTTCTGGACCTAGTATGAGAGCTATGACCAAATATGGACCGATCGTAAAACAATTTTATAGTGAATTTATGTATATAAGAGCAATATTTTAGATAAATGTATGGATATCAATATTTGGTTATGAGTTATGTGCGTTTTTTCTGATTTTCGAAAGGGAATTTTGTATGTGTGTTTTTCTAAGAGGGACCTTGTGTGGGAGCTATGATCAATTATGGACCGATCAGAAAAACATTTTATAATATTAATTCTCTGTATATGAGCAACACTTGTGCCAAACTTTATATGGATATTTTAATTTAGTAATGAGTTATGTGCGTTTTAGTTATTTTCGGGTGAAGACCTTGTATGGGAGCTATGACCAGTTATAGACCGATGGAAAAAAAATTTCTTAGTAATATTTTTTGTATATGATCAATACTTGTACCAAATTTTATATGAATATCTTAATTAAGTAATAAGTTGTACGTGTTTAAGTGTTTTTCGGAAGAGCAACTAATCTGGGAGCTATGATGAATTATGGACCGATCAGAAAAAAATTTCGTGTTAGTATTCCTTTATGGGAGAACAATGCTTGCAATAAATTTTATATGGATGTCTTAATTTACTAATGAATTATGTGCGTTTATGTGATTTTCGGGAGGGGACCTTATATGGGAGCTATGACCAAATATGGACCGATCCAAAAAATCTTTCATTGTAATA